>NC_042620.1:332742224-332920755 GCF_901001135.1 Rhinatrema bivittatum
ATTGACCCCAAGATTCCTCCTCCTCTGATTTATGGTTAACATGGACCTAAGATTCATGCCTCTTTTCATAGCGAAGATAGGTGGTTCATCAAAACCAGGCAACCCATTTAGAATCTTCCAATGCTTCAATATGGTTTGTTTAATGGAATAAGATTGTCAAAAACAGAAGTGTACAGATGGGTCTCATTATCCGATTGCGAGGGCTCAATTGCAGCAGATTGTTTCTATCAGCATATAATGCTCTCATATGCTTGCTTTATGCATTTTGTCAGATACCCTCTCTCTAAATTTAAGTATTAATGTATTAGCACATTTTTTATATTCGTCTACCATTGAGCAGATGTATCTATACCGCAAAAATTGGCTAAAGGGTATACTCTTTTAATTTTGTCAGGTGAAAGCTTTGGAAGTGGAGTGTAGTATTTTTATTGGTAGGTTTTATATATACAGACGTGGAAATTTTACCATTGCTTAATCTCACATTCATATCTAAATACGTAATTGCATTAGACTAGATTGTACAGTAAATTTAAGATTAGAGTCACACATTCAGATACTGTTCAAAATCCTTCAGCTCTTGACTATTACCTTCCCAAATCAAAAAGAGATCAATGTATCTTATAAAAACGAATTTGATGAAAATACCTCGAGGTATATAAGTATTTCTCCTCATACAAGCAAGCAACTGAGGGGGCTAAGGGTGAACCCATGGGGATCCCCTTAATCTGATTAAACAGTTTGTTCTGAAATTGAAAGTAAAACTTAGAAACTACAATCTCTGCAAGTTGGTTAATAACATCCTTTTTTAAAGCTCTAACACCTAATTTAGTTAAAGTAGTATTAATGATATGCAGGGCTTCCTGCTGGGGAATGTTTGTATACGGCGATATAATATCTGCTGTTATATCCTATATCATCTAAATGTTCAATCATGGTAATGAATGCAGTGGTATCTCTAACATAGGATTTAAGATCCACAACTAGAGGTTGTAATATATTCTCAATGAGTTTAGCTGCATTTTCAAAAACCAATCCCCTTCCAGAGATGATAGGCCTCCCTGGCGTTTCACTAAAAAGATTTACAGACACTTGGCGGAGGGTGTGGATCTTGGCCCCCCCCCCCCGTGACGTCTGGAGGTAGGAGAACTTGTCGTAATTGTCCCCTCATAGCTTGCACTGCTAAGACGTGGAGGGCATTATGCAAGAGGTTACATATTACTGGACATGGGCCCCTTTGCTTTTCCTCCTCTGAGAAAAGCCCCGCTAAACAATAGTGGAAAGTGGATTTACGCTACTTAGGTAATCTTCTATATGATGGGGAGCCACTGCTATCTTTCTCTGCTCTCCAGCACGAATTTGACATTCCTGATTCCACCCAGTCCTATTATGAATGGGGGAGGGGGGGGGTTGGTGCTGGTCTCCCCCTTCGCCTCTAGAATTGGCTTTTGCTGAGGGCTATGCCAAAAGGAAGTCCTGCTTGATCTTGTACCGGGCAATTTGTCAGAAGGGTCTGGATGCGCATCCATTCCTGAAGGTGGAGAGGCAATGGGAAACAGATCTACAGCTCCGTATCAAGCCAAAGGAGTGAAAGGGAAAATGGTGCAGTGCGCGTAATGGAGAAGGTTTCCATGGGTAATGATTCAGATGGACTGAATCAAATCACGGTGAACCTAGAAGATGTGGTAGGCCTGATTGACAAACTGAAGAGTAGTAAATCACCTGGACCGGATGGTATACACCCCAGAGTTCTGAAGGAACTAAAAAATGAAATTTCAGACCTATTAGTAAAAATTTGTAACCTATCATTAAAATCATCCATTGTACCTGAAGACTGGAGGATAACAAATGTAACCCCAATATTTAAAAAGGGCTCCAGGGGCGATCCGGGAAACTACAGACCGGTTAGCCTGACTTCAGTGCCAGGAAAAATAGTGGAAAGTGTTCTAAACATCAAAATCACAGAATATATAGAAAGACATAGTTTAATGGAACAAAGTCAGCATGGCTTTACCCAGGGCAAGTCTTGCCTCACAAATCTGCTTCACTTTTTTGAAGGAGTTAACATGTGGATAAAGGTGAACCGGTAGATGTAGATTTTCAGAAGGCGTTTGACAAAGTTCCTCATGAGAGGCTTCTAGGAAAAGTAAAAAGTCATGGGATAGGTGGCGATGACCTTTCGTGGATTGCATACTGGCTAAAAGACAGGAAACAGAGAGTAGGATTAAATGTATAATTCTCAGTGGAAGGGAGTGGACAGTGGAGTGCCTCAGGGATCTGTATTGGGACCCATACTTTTCAATATATTTATAAATGATCTGGAAAGAAATAAGACGAGTGAGATAATCAAATTTGCAGATGACACAAAATTGTTCAGAGTAGTTAAATCGCAAGCAGATTGTGATAAATTGCAGGAAAACCTTGTGAGACTGAAAAATTGGGCATCCAAATGGCAGATGCAATTTAATGTGGATAAGTGCAAGGTGATGCATATAGGGAAAAATAACCCATGCTATAATTACACAATGTTGGGTTCCATATTAGGTGCTACAACCCAAGAAAGATCTAGGCATCATATACGAGGTATAGAAAAGTTTTTTTAAATAAATAAAATAGTGGATAACACATTGAAATCGTCGGTTCAGTGTGCTGCGGCAGTCAAAAAAGCAAACAGAATGTTGGGAATTAGAAAGGGAATGGTGAATAAAATGGAAAATGTCATAATGCCTCTGTATCGCATCTGATAGAGATGTTTAAAATTGAGATGTCTAGAACGGGTAGATGTGAATCGGTTATTTACTCTTTCGGATAGTAGAAAGACTAGGGGGCACTCCATGAAGTTAGCATGGGGCACATTTAAAACTAATCAGAGAAAGTTCTTTCACTCAATGCACAATTAAACTCTGGAATTTGTTACCAGAGGATGTGGTCAGTGCAGTTAGTATAGCTGTGTTTAAAAAAGGATTGGATAAGTTCTTGGAGGAGAAGTCCATTAACTGCTATTAAGTTCACTTAGAGAATAGCCACTGCCATTGGCAATGGTAACATGGAATAGACTTAGTTTTTGGGTACTTGCCAGGTTCTTATGGCCTGGATTGGCCTCAGTCATTCGTGCAGAACACAGACAGACCCTTACTGAATACAGAGATGAAAAGAATACAGATAAAATTTGAACTGGAAACTGCAAGAATCCAGACTCTGTATGCATTGCAACAATGGAAAAAAAACCCCAAACATCGCCATTCCTCAAAACATCAAATAATAAAATCAAGAAATATAAAATATCCATAATAGTAAAACCATACTAATAAAAGAATATTTCAAAACTGACACATACAACATCCAATAATTTAAAACTCATTTATATTTAATTTCCCAATCAACAATAATATATTTCGAAACAGACACATCAAATAACAGCCAACAATAAAACTAATAAGGATTTCAAAATTCCAGACTCTCCATATCTGGGACCTTTTGATTTCCAGTCACCCTGAAATTGCTGTGAATTAGTAGGGATGGGGAACTTTCTCCTCTCATACACACATAAATGCATATGTTCATTCTCATTCAGACACACATGCTCTGTCACACTCACATATACATACATGCACATTCCCTCTCAAACAATCATGCTGTCTCACACACATGACATCACCAAAAAAGAGCACTCTCAGTCATTGGTCCAATCCTATGGAACGCACTACCGGACTCTAAGATCCATATCCAATTCTAAACATTTCAAAAAATCCTTTAAAACACATCTGTTTCAATCTGCATTCCATATATCACTTACTAAATAACAATCTTTTTTCCACGCTTGCAAATAAAATGGCGCAACATTATTATATATTGATTTGTTTTATATTAACTAATTTTAGATAGTTTATTGATCATTTTTTGTAATTTTATGCTTTTTATAATTCTATGTTTTTTAATTTCCTTTGTTTACGCTTATTTTAGTTATGTAAACCATTTTGATTAAACATTGTAAAGACAGTATACAAATACTTTTAAATAAATAAATGTGCTCTCTCTCTCATACACTTATGTTCATTCATGCACAGGCTCCCTTTCTCATACACACACATACATAATAGATCCCTGTTTCTAATTCACACAGGCATACATGCTCACATACCCTCTCTCACTCAGGCTGCTCCCTCTCTTTATCCTGGAATCTGAAGGGGGAGAGGGGTCCAGCGGCTCTGCAGCCTCCTGCAGTCTTTGGCTGCTGGTGAGATGGGGTGTGCCAGCGGCCCTCTTCAGCCACTGGTGGAATGAGGTTCACCGGCAGGCTGCTGGACTTTCTTCTACCACAGAATGAGGTCTGTGACAGCCTGTCAGGCCTCTTCTTAGCAAAGGGTTTTCCTGTTTCCTCCCAGATTTTGTGGACCCCCTGTTATGGTCTGCAGGACCCCTAAAGGATCCGTGGACCACAGTCCTAGAAGAAAGGCAAAATAGGGGAGATGTTAGCCATTTAAATACCTCCAAGGTTTTCATGCAGAGGAGGTGGGCCTCTTTCAATGAAAAGGAGGCTGTAGAACATGGAGGAGTCTTGGGATGAGGGTGAAAGGGGGTAGACTCAGGAGTAATCTAAGGAAATGTTTCTATACGGGAGGGGGAGGACGAATGCATGGAACAGCCTCCCCAAGAAGGTGGTGGAGACAAAGATAGTATCTGAATTCAAAGAAGCACGGGACAAGCACAGGGGATCTCTGAGGAAGTGGTAGGGATTGTAGAGATGAGTAGTTGGTGTGGATGTGCAGACCAGGCAGGCCATATCTTTCTCTGTCATGTTTCTATGTGTCTTAAGTATTCCTTTTCTAACAGAATTACTTGAATGAGCAGCCACAGGCGCTGATTACATCTTCTTCAGTGGAAAACAGTGTAGATGATTTCTAGGCTAGGTTTAGAAAAGGCCACACTACTGAAACGGTTTTGGTTATGATTTAAGGTGATACAATACATGAATACGGGTGATAGGGTTCATTTTTTTGTTATTGGCCATGACAACATATAGACCCCTTTGGTGTTATTGCTCATGCCAGTACTCTCCAATGATGCTCCAAGATGGGAATTAGAGGGTTGGTACTAAATTGGCTGGATTTAGTTTCTGGCTAGTCCGAAGGCCTCTCTAATAACGGCTGCTGCTCCTCATCTGGGGAGATGGCCCTGTGGTGGTCCGGCTTGTCGCTTTCCCCAGTACTGTTTTATTTTCCTGCAGCCGCTGGAGAGAGAGTGTTGCAGTCCGTTGGTCTCCGAAGGTATATTTACAGGGAAGATGTCCAGATAATCTGCCCATTGACCTTAATGTATTTACAACAGGGCTTAGATGTAGTGTCAAAGCGGTTACTAGATAACAGACTGGTTTTAAACATTAGGCATACTGAAGGCTGATAATGATGCTTCCACATCAGACACGGTCACTCTTCAGTGGGAAAATGGGGCTATTTGGGATTCTACGTGTTCCTTACAGGCACAGGTTACTCATGTAGTATGCAGAATCTGTTTTCAGCTGGGCGCAGTTTGAAAGCTGCATCTACTGTTGGATACTAAATCTGTTAGTCATACATTGGTTGGTTTCCATTTGGGCTATTATAATAGCCTGTGCATTGGTCTACCAGAAGACTAATGTACAAGCTCCACGTAGTCCAAAATCTGTTAGAAAAACCTAGATGAGCTCCATCTTTACCCTTGATGCGTACTCGGCATTGGCTAATGACCGTTAAAGCACAGGTTCAGTTTCAGATTCTATCACCGGTGTTTCAGGTGCTATGAGGAAACAGGCCTAGTTATCTGAGGGATAAATTACTGTGGCGTAGACCTCAGTGCGAGCTCTGCTGTAGTCGGCAAGCATTACTGAAAATTCTGAGATCTAAATTTAGTGCTATATTCTCTCTTGATTAAGGCTCTTACCTTGTGGAGTAAACATCCTATCGAGGTGCATTCAGAGATGAAGTATATGACCTTGTAAAGGAGTGTAGATCAGGACTCCCTTAAAAGACCAGGACCAAGCGTTTACCCTGGTCTACCGTAAGGCACAGCCCACAAGGGAATTCTGGGCCCCCCCCCCCCCCCCCTCAGCTTGGGATTTAATGAGCAGGCCAGGAGGGGAAGGAAAGGCCCTGGGCAGAAGGAGGAAGCAGAGAGTATGCTAAGACTATCTACATATGACTGGTGCTGTTTGTTGTAAGCACTGCTGAGGTAAGCAGGTATATTTCTGCTTTTGCGTAAATAATTTCTGTGACGCAAGACCAGAGTCCAGACTGCTCTGTCCTCCAGCAAGCCAAGGGCCAGTCTGCGGTTGTTGCGCGTCCTGGCCGCGTTGGTGCCGCGACCGGGCCTGCTCACCTCGCACTCCCACCAGCTCCGGCTCCTCGTCTCTTGCTGCCGCGGCCAACTCTCACCGTCTGCGGTGTTCCCAGGCCCGTCGAGGCCTTCTGGCTCTCAGCGCTCCTCACGCCGGGGTTCGGCGTCCTCCACAGCGTCGGCCCTGCCCCTAGGCGTGCGCACGTGGACCGTGCATCCCTTTAAAGGGCCCATCGCGGGAACCCGGTCCGCGGCACCAGATGACATCACATAGTTCCTGTTTATAAGGCGAGGTCCCGTCCCCAGAACCTTGCCTTGGCAATCGGGTCGACATTTCGGTGTAGCTAGTTTGCTGTTCTTTATTCCTGTGTTCTCCTGCTTCCTCGATCCAATCTCATTCCAGTGCTCCTGTGGTCCTCCTTCTGTTCCAGCGCCTGTCCTCATCCCTGCTCTTCGTTCCTCCTCCTTTTTGGAGGAGAAGTCCATTACCTGCTATTAAGTTCACTTAGAGAATAGCCACTGCCATTAGCAATGGTTACATGGAATAGACTTAGTTTTTGGGTACTTGCCAGGTTCTTAATGCCTGGATTGGCCACTGTTGGAAATAGAATGCTGGGCTTGATGGACCCTTGGTCTGACCCAGTATGGCATGTTCTTATGTTCTCAGACTGATTCACAGTACTGACCTTTGCCTGCCTTCTGACTATGTTGACCGCTGCCTGGAACTGACCACTGCCTGCCTTCTGACTATGCTTGACCGCCACCTGGAACTGTCCTTTGTTCATCTTGACTATGTACGGACTGATCTTGGAATTGACCCTTGCTTTGGCTGACCACACTCTGATGGATACCCTAGCTCTGACCCTTGCGCTTTCGTGACCAGACCGGCCTGCTCTAATACTACCCGTGGCCTCTCCTTGATCAGACCAATAGGCACTGCCTATCTCGCCCGGAGGACCTTCACTTCCTGTCTCATCCAAGAGGTCTCCAGTGACCCCATCTTCATCAGCCGCGCACCTTTGCTTGTGGTAGGCACACCTCTTTGCTACCTCTGGGAGACCCTCTGAGGCCCACCTAAGTCCAGGTGGGCCTCAATCTGAGGAAACCCTGGATTGCTATTGGTGAAGCTCCAGCTAGCCTCTGTCTCCTTCTGTGCTCCACCTCCTGGTGGCAGGTGCACTCCGAGTCCGACCAGAGGGCCATACCAATCCTGCACCAGGCCAAGGGTCCACCTCCAGCGCAACAGCGGTGTTACGGACGTTTTGTAACAAAGTCAAGTCCTGGCTTTTTCCTTGACCGATGTTCGTTAGGGGTCATGATTAAGATCTTTTCTCTTTGCCGCGTAAGCCTCAGGTGCTTTTCAGGTTCTCAGACTGTTACATTTTTGGTTTTGAGTTTGGTTTTTATGGTTATTAATTTTAGTCATTGATAGGACTTATTTTGCAATGATTGTTTTATGCATATTAATGTACACCATTTTTGACAATCCCTTTGGGTTTGGGAAGGCAGTTTAATATGCTTCTAAATATGCAAATTAAATAAAAAGATCAGGGGCCCAGTTGTTGGTTAAGGTATAGAGACAAGCTAAAGTGGCCCCAAACGACAGAGGGCCAAAATGGGAAGACTGCAAAACTGACTTCAACAGATCAGCAATAGGAATGCTTTGAATTCTCAGGGAAAAGTTCAAGCAGCGAGGATTGCCATCTAGATTATGAAAGGGCTTTCTCTCCTTCATACGCATGTGGCCTCAGGAAGAAGTTAGGCTATACGATGTCCTGATTAATTTGAAAAGCTGATATGACTTTGGTAGAAACTTTCAGTGGGTGCAGAGCACCCCCCTATTGTGTAAGAATTTCATATATGGCAGGTAATGAACTAATGGCCAAATGAAAATCTCCACCAAATTTTGAAATAATGGATGTTTAGGTTTTGGACTTGTGTTTATATTATGAAACATGTTTTTTTTAATGAAATCTACATGTTTGCTTAGTTTGTGAGGTTTTCCTCCTTGGATCATCAACAAGTATGTGTAGTGAAAAATGTTATATAAATCGGTGGAGGGTTTTTTTGTGGTTAGATTCTATATTCCTTCACTAGGCTCTTTTTTTTTGTAATGTAACGTTTATTGATAACCATTAATGAACATTTAAGCAAAGAGAAATGTATACATGTACAATAATCATGATGAACAATCCAGTAATGACATGTAATAAAACTGAAGTCGAATGATGTAATTAGAAAAGCATACAACACTGAACATGACTGATAATAATAAAGCTTGCCTAACAGACATAAGTTTGAATTGCCTTTGATTGGCTCAATCCGACCCACCATCCCTTAAAGACCATCCAAGACCTGAGGAACAATCACAAGCAATTGAAAGTCAGAAAAGTCATGTAGAAGACACTGGCGATTGCATGGAGGCTTCATTCAAGGTATGGGTGCCAGATCTTATTGTAGCCAGGTGAGTGCTGGTGTCGTTGAGCTGTAATTTTATACATTATGCTCATGGAGTCTAATTTGTGAAGTAAAGCTTCTTTCAATGGAACTGCCAATTGTTTCCAGGTTGCTGCCACCAGACAACGAACTCCAATGCAGTATTGATTAATCAATAGACTTTCATATTTGGATCCCTCCACGGGTACATTTAAAAGGCAGTTAGCTGGGGATAACTCAATCCTCCGCATTAGAGTACTGAGTATAAGATTGGACATGTCCTGCCACAGTCTCTGCACTTTAATGCATGCCCACCAAAGATGTAGAAAAGTTCCAACATGACCGCAAGCCTTCCAACATAACACATCATCACGAATACGTGCTTTATGCAGCCTATAAGGTGTAAGATGCCAACGAAACACTTTATAACCATTTTCCGTTAATGAAGTAGATACAGAACAATGCTTAGTACAAGAAAATATCTGATCCCATTCCTCAATTGTAAACATCTGTCCTAATTCTTCCTCCCACTTTTTTGTATAAGGAGGTAAACCCGTTAATGACCCTTGTAGTGCATTGTAAATTTTGGACAGCCCACCCTTATTTAACGGTTTTTATATACCGACGTTCAATACACACCACCCTTCAAATTGAGATCTCCCCTTTATGAGCTCATTCTGAATACACTCTTGCCTCATAAAGTGACGTAATTGCAGAAAGGAGTACAAAGTTGATGTCAGGAGCTGGTAGGTTTCCTGTAATTGGGCAAATGATAATGTGCCATCTTTCCCCCAAAGCTGACCCATAGTGTGTATACCTCCCTGGCACCATGTAAGAAACAAAGAGGAGTCCCAACCTGATGGGAATTTAGTATTGTAATAAAGATGCATATTAAGGAAGTATTTTCTAGTCCATACCAATAAATGTTTCCATTTTTCCCCAAGTATGCAAGGTGGTAGCCAAGGGAAGCATGGTGGAACCCTCTATTTTCAGCGTTGGCTTAGGTTGCCATATTAAAGCCTGAATAGGCATCTTGCCCAATATCAACCCATCGGGGTTTCTCAGTGTGCCTATGTGTGACGCTTTCACTGGTCTGTACACCATCTGCTTGCATCCGTTCCCGGGTCCAAACCTTGACCAAGCTTCCCTGGTCCTTTGGAAACTCAAATAGCAGTTTAAACATATTTATCTTAAAAGTCCCCAGGTGGGATTTGAACCCTCACCACCTGGATGGAAGGCAGATGCCTTCCCCACTGAGCCAGCAACTCACTTTCCAACCACTGACTTCAGAAGTCCCTCTCAAAGCCCATAGTTCAAAACTGCCACCTCCCTCTGTACCTCTGGGACCTCAACCCTTCCCCAGATGTACAGCCACCCACCGGCAGTCCTCCAGGCAAAGTATCCTTGTTGTACATCCAACAACAGAAGTCCCCGCACTCACCTTCTCGGTGATAGTAGCGGCAGTCCTTCACACGGTCAGGGAATGTACAGCCTCAACATCACCCAGCACAGACAGGAAACCCGATCCTTTCTCCTCCATCCCCTGCAGGAGACTGAGACTGCTCTACTAGGGGGTCCTTTTTATCCTGTGGAAACTCCTCCTCCTCTGCCAGCTGATTGGCTCCAGGGAAGTCCCACCCTTAACCTCCCACACCTGTGGTTCTTTGGTCCTTGTAACATCCGGGGGAAAGGAACCAAGGGACGTCTCTTGCCTGGTGTTGCTGTATTTTCCTTCCCCCCACCTTCCCTTGAATCTTTGGTTCCTAGCTTTATTCTTCCTATCTAGTCTAGCATAGTGACCCCGTCACACTATGCCAGGATAAAATAGTGCTAAGCTGTGCTGGCTCTTTTTGTTTTATTTAGTTTCTCAGTAGTGAACTAATGCCTGAAGTTCCCTGACTCTCTTGGCTGCTGTTGTTACAAGAAATACTATTTTCCATGTCAAATCTTAAGAGAAGTTGATTCTAACGGTTCAAAGGGCAAGTTCATCAATTGAGACAGAAGATTCAGATCATATTCTTATTTTGTAATCCATTATGATGGTGTTATTTTGACGTTTCCGAATGACAGTATATAAAACTCATTAAATAAATATTCCACCAGAAGTTTCTGCAGTGAAGTTTTAACTTGCCATAAGCCTTTCATGCAGTAAGTCTTGAAATCAACAGATGAGTAGGTTTGCTATCCACTTATAGTAAGCCACCATGGTGTTGAGATATATTCTTACTGAGGATGTTGCAAGGCATGATTCAGAAAGAAAGAGCAAGTAGGTTAGCAAATGTTTGGGTTTGCAGGAAAACGAGTCAAAGGTATTATGTTGACACCATATGGGGAATCTTTTCCATTTAAAACCATAGGCTCCCCTAGTTGATAGCTTCTTGGAAGATACTATTATGTCTTCATTCTCTCTGTGTAAACAGAAATCTGCGATTACTGAGCATTGAACTTCCAAGCCATTAAGTTGACGGATGGGAGATATGAATGGAAATGACTTCCTTCCTCTTGAGTTAGGAAGACTGAGTCTGTCCCCAGATGAATCGGAGGACTGCTGGAAAGCTGTATGAGATATGCATACCAAATGTGCCTGGGCTACGCTGGAGCTCAGGATTGGTCAAGCCCAATCCTTAGCATTTTTTGTACTGTTCTTTCTCTTAGTGGAATCAGTGGCAACGTATTAAAATAATAAAAAAAAACATAGTCAATATTTGAAGAATGTACAAGAAATAATGAGTGATATAGTGTCCTAAGACAATGCTAATGCACTAAGTGTTCTGTTGACTTATAATATGAATGTTGCTTTTGTAAACCATTGAGATCTTCTTTTGGAATGACAGTATATAAAATGCTTAAATAATAAATAAGTGTACATGAGATATGAATTCCAATCAAGCAGGAAAGCGTCTTGAGCTAACCTGAGTTTGCTGGGTAGAACTAAGCAAAATTTCTCCACCTGACTTGAGTAGGTCGATTGTGGAAGACCCCATAAGTTGATTAGTTTGTTGGCTGTTGATTGTTGCAGAGACCACTCGTGAGGACAGAAAACTCTGCTGAGATTATCCACTAGCATATTGAACATCCCTGGAAGATAGGTGGCTTGCAGGAAGGCTTGATATTTGCATGCCCCTTCCCATATCCTTATTGTTTCTTGGCAGAGTCCATGACCCTGTGCCTCCATGTTTGTTCACATGAAACATGGCCACTTAATTGTCAGTTTGAATTAGAATGCTAGTCCCTTGGAGAAGATGATTGAAAGCTGACAGAGCGTATCTGATTCAGAGCCAGCAGAACCACTAGGCAAACTAGGCCTGGGTCTAGAACGCTGACCATTAGGGGGTCACAAGCCATGGCGCCAAATAGGAGTAGAGATTTGGCAGTCTCCACTCCTCTTTGCTGCTGTGGTGCCACCGCTTGTGGCCCCACATGGCTTGCACCCCCTAATGGGGGTGGTGGCGCGACACGACTGGGTGTGGGCGATGCAACAAGGGGGGAGGTGGGCACAAGGCAAAAAGTGCCTAGGGCACCTAATCCCCTTGCACCGGCCCTAATCTGATTGCTCTCAGTTCTAATATATTGACCTGTCTTTCTCTGAGAGTCCAAGTTCCTTGGGTTTGAAAAAGTCCAGTGTGGGCATGCCAACCTTTTGTGGAGGCATCCATCTCTAAGGTTACATGATGAGGGAGCCCACAGAGTGGATCTCCTTCCTGAAGAACACAAGAGTTTAGCCACCAGCATAATTTCATGTTCTTTGAAACACTTTGATTGTGAAGAGCTGAGTTAGCTGGTCCCATTGACAGCGTAAACCCCACTGCATATGACTGAATTGGAAGCCAGTTATCTCATATCACCTTTTAGTGAAGACGTGACTCCAGTTCTAGCTGAAGACAGGCAGACAGATGGGTTTGTTGGTTTGATGGTAGGTGAGAGAAATGTAAGTGGTAGCCGTACACTTCAATCTTCAAGACCCAATGATCCTTGGTGATCATCTTCCACTCTGAGAGAGAAAAGACTGGACCCCCTTGACATAATGGGAAGTTAAGACTTGAGACTTGTCAAAAACTAGGCCCAGCCAGGCTTCACCTGTGGCTGCTGCAGAAACTTAAGTTGTCGTCTCTCTCTGTGGCACCTTCTGTAGCTGTGCATGACCAGGCCAATCCAATAACATAGATAGGAGCAGAAGGTATGTCTGTGGAAGAATACTTGCCTAAAAGTGAAGTGCTGGCACCTGAGGGGGATGGAAGATGGTCACCACCTCCCACCAACAGATTGAATGGTGGTTTAAGGCTCCTGAAATCTGAGCTAGTTTCCATAACTTTGTCTCCAAAACAGTTGTCTCCAGCACAGGAGACATCTGCAAGCCGGTGGCGAACATCTTCCCACAGACTGCTGGCTCATTATCAAGTCATTTTACAAGCCCAAATGCCACCGCTAAAGTTCTGGCTGCAGTGTTGAATGCCTCCGATTGAACAGATTAGGTGTTTTTAGCATTCCTAACCAAGGCTTGATCTAGGTCTAGCAATTATGATAGAGGCTTCAGCTTTATAACCTACTCATGCAAATACTTCACCATGTATAGCTGGTGTGCCACTATACAAGCACTCACTGTGGAACTCTGGAACAATTTCTTCCCAAAGATGTCCGGGAACTTCAAGTCTTTCCCTGGTAGATTGTTAGAGATTTCCCAAGTTTTCTTGGCCCACTTGAGAGCAGACTATCACACCAAACCCTGGTGCTGGCTGCACCCTGTACTTTTAAGTCAGGTTTCCTAGCAACCAGCAGCTAAGTGGTGGGATTTTGCCACATTTTGGAGCAATTTATGCACAGAGATTGCTACTGAGTCTGCTGAAGGCTGCGGCAGCTGTAGGTGCCCAAAAAGGAGAAATTACTAACCTGATAATTTCCTTAAGGCAGGCCAACTACCACCAGTGGATTATGCACTCCTACCAGCAGATGGAGATAAATCTGACTCACTGACGTCACTGACATATAGCCCAGCCCTGACATCAGCCCGCCAGTATCTATAGAAAAGTCAAACTGTGGACAAACTGATTATATTTGAACATGACTATTAACATGACGTCAACCATTATTCCAACCAACTGGGAAACACTGAGCTCAGCAAACAAGTTAACATCAACTAATCTTAGGGGCTGATTATGTCACTTACCAGTCCTTCAAATGAATTAACAGAACTAACATTTTTCATCATCCACATATAAAGGACAAACGAAAAGCAAGGAGGCAGCCCAGGGTAGGTGGTGGATTGGCCTGCCTTCCTTAGAGGAAAGGAAATTATCAGGCAAGTATCAATTTCTCCTTCCTCTGCACTTAGGCCAAGCCACACCAGTGGAATGTACCACAGCTTCTCCCAAAAATGGCGGGAGGCTGCCCATGGACATGTCAGCACCACACAAACAAAAGCCGCATCCTCCCGAGCCCTAACATCCAAGCTGCTCGGCAAATCTTGATGGGAGACAACAACCAAAACTCCACCCATGAAACCACCTGTCTAGGTAACGGGACATCTGCATCGGCATAGGCGGCCGAGATGATTTCTTTTATCCAATGGGCTATAGTTGCCTACTTCGCCAGTTCTCGTTGTTTATCTCCACCATGGAGCACAAACAGTTGATCAGACTTCCTGAAAGAGCAAGTAATCTTCTAGTACCTCACCAGATGTCGCTTGACATCCAAGGCATGCAACAGCAATAATCACGCTTGTCTCCATTCCTGTTCAGCGTGGGCAGGGAAACAGACTGATTCAAATGAAACTCCGAAACCACTTTGAGCAAGAAAGAAGGTATGGTCCTAAGCTGTACCGCATCCGGAGTCATTCATAGAAATGGCTCACAGCAAGAAAAAGCTTGCAGCTCGGAGACCTGCCATGTTAAACAGATTGCTACCAGAAAAACTATTTTCAAGGTGAGAAACGACAAAGAGAGACCATGCAGTGGCTGAAATGTAGGACCCACCAAAAGATGAAAGACTGGATTAAGATCCCAAAGAGGCACTGGTAGCTGCAAAGGAGGCTGTAGATGCTTAACTCCCTTCAAAAACCATCTGGATGGGAAGAAGGGTCCACCATTGACCCACCCTCTATAGCAGGTGCTATCTGCACCTTCAGAGTGTTTAAGGCCAAGCCTTTAACCAAACCTTCCTGCAAAAATTCCAATATCAGTAAATTCAGGTGTGGGCAACCCCAGCACATCACTATGATTTGAAAGGCCTCGTCTGCCAACTCCCACTCTCCAGGGTCCAAAACTTGCCTACTGAGGAAGTTGGCCCTTATATTGTCCTTCTCAGCAATGTGGGAGGCAGACATGTCCTGGAGATGTTGTTCTGCCCATACCATGAGCGTATCTACCTCCACTGACAGCTGTTGGCTTCTGGTTCTGCCTTAATTATTGATGTAAGCCACTCTCGTGGTATTGTCTAATATTATCCTTACCAAAAGTTCATTTTCACTCAACACACAATTAAACTCTGGAATTGTCGTCAGAGGATGTGGTTAGTACAGTTAGTGTAGCTGTGTTTAAAAAAGGATTGGGTAAGTTCTTGGAGAAGTCCATTACCTGCTATTGACTTAGAAAATAGCCACTGCTATTACTAGCAATGGTAACATGGGATAGACTTAGTGTTTGGGTACTTGCCAGGTTCTTATGGCCTGGATTGGCCACTGTTGGAAACAGGATGTTGGGCTTGATGGACCCTTGGTCTGACCCAGTATGGCATGTTATGATCTTACTCTGCATAGGCCCGGGGCTGTGGGCGGTCCAGGGCAGGTGCCACTTATAAAACAAAGGTGTGTGTGTGGGGGGGTGGTGTTAGGTAGGGGAAGGGGCAGAAGGAAAGTTCCCTGAGGCCACTACAATTTCAGAGCGGCCTCGGAGGGAACAGAGAAAGCCATCTGCGCTCCCCTAGGGCTCTGTGCACCCCCTTGCGCATGCTGACCCCAGATTTTATATGCATGGGGCTGTGCACATGTTATAAAAATCAGGCGTACATTTGTGCAGGCTGGGTTGCGCACACAAACATATGCCCACACATACCTCTTAAAATCCGGCTGAGACTGAGGAGAGGGCACCCTTCTGTGCGGGAAGATGTGTACAGCCGCACAGAGCTAAGGTCCAACAGCTTTGGAAAAGCTCCGCCTCGTGACATCCAGAGGACGTTCCTATGATAGCATGGCTAGTTCACCCCATCTACAGATACACCGTTTATGGTAAGCAAACTTGCTTTTCCAAATCATGTCCAAACAATTGAATTTACAACAGGTGGAATCAAAGCTGGAGATACATCTCAAAGATGAGTGATGGGAACTGGATGGACCTGAGCTCCAAGTGGCATAGGAAAGGGTCCGAGTACTTATGTGAATATTTCAGTTTGTTTGGTTTTTTTTTAATTTAATTTGCTTTAAAT
The DNA here is from genome assembly GCF_901001135.1 of Rhinatrema bivittatum. Taxonomy (NCBI): domain Eukaryota; kingdom Metazoa; phylum Chordata; class Amphibia; order Gymnophiona; family Rhinatrematidae; genus Rhinatrema; species Rhinatrema bivittatum. Next base: position 332,758,386 of record NC_042620.1, read on the forward strand.
TTCTACAAACCTAAATTTCTTTATCATTATGGTGTAATGTGTAGATTGAGGGGAAAACTGATTATCCACTTTAGAGAGAGGTTTTAATAAGATATGGGAAAGTGAAGGAGGGTCTGAATACTTTCTAAATGCACTTACTATGAAGGAGGCTGCTGAGAAAGTGTTGAACTGCAATGAGGGAGAAGATCCAATACTCATGCAGCTGACAAAACAAAGCCACAAGCAGAACCTTCCGAGACTCTGAGATTGGTGATGTTGGATGTGATAGCATAAGCAGCCATTAGCAGGGCTATGTTAAGCTAATCACCAGAAAAACTTTGGCCTTCACAAAAATGATAGCTGATCACTTTATCCAGTTTGCACTAATAGTGCAGGTAGGTCTTCTCCCACCTACCCCCCGGGGGGGGGGGGGGGGGGGGGGGGGGGTAGTGGTAGGAGTCAGATAAGAATTTGAGACCTGGAGCCAGCAACCCCCACCCCCATTCTAGAAGTGGTAGACACCTGCACAGGAGAGGGTTGTAGGATTCAGGAGGAAATAGAATAAAGATGGTGGACAGAGTCCCAACTATAACCTTGCACACCCACCCTGCCTATCCAAACAGAATAGAGATGTACTAGTCACCCATGTTGCTGAAGGACCAGAGTCCAGCTCCAAAAGATCTCCTACACAACTGACATGCACTTTTGTTTAGATTTCAGTGTACCTGAGAACTAAAACCATAAATGCCCATTCACTTCAAGTCACACACAGCTCAGCAGGTGGGCATGACCTTCATTCATAAGCTGGTTAGGACACATCTACCCCCCTCCCAATAAAAAAGGATAGGGGTTGGCCTGTTTCACTGCAAGAATAAGTAGGAAAAAAAATGTAGAATTTCTCCAGAACCATTTTTAAAAACATAATACTGTTTTATTTTGCTTCAAAAACATTTCAGCATTCTAAACATAGAAAAAGAAAAAAATTGCAAGTTTAAATACAGAATCTCTGAACTTTTAATTGCTGCACTTCCTCTTCACTTGAGAATATAGATGTTCACAGTTTTAGTTTAAAACCCTATTGCATTTAACTAAAACAAAGTCCACACTTCTCATGCCAGTTGAGCCCCCTTCCATAAAACTAAGAATGGCAGCAGAATGCTATTTCACTATATACAGAAAGACAACTTCAAGCTAAATGGGACGCCCACTGTAGTGTAAATAGATCTACCCTCACAGTGCATGCTCTGGACCATGATAGCACCATATGGAAGGCATCTTCCAAGGAAGTACATTTCCCTCCCTAAGGCACCACAACTCTAAAGCATGTACTACAAGAACGTCTAGTTTTTTTTTTTTACAGACTATTGATATGTACAGTTTATAACCCAGGATTTTCTAGCCAATAACCATATAGTAACACCTTACAAATAAAAAAAAAAAAAAAAAAAGATGCTTGAAACTTTTAAATGCTTTGTTACACGAACAGCAAAGTGCACAGAGTGAGGAGAACACTAGAGCGCCTTTTTTTTTTTTTTAAAAATGTTTGGAAATATGTACAGCTTTAATACAGTTTCAGGATGCTCATTACACCCATGGCCACATAATGTAAACCAGTTACAACTAGAGCATTTTAGAAACTACATTGGATAATCAATTTTTATCATTAAATCCAATAAAGGCAGCTGACACCAACTCAAGCGAGATGGCTCATTTGAGTTTCCCCCTACTCTATGATATTCACATAGAAACAAATATACAGTTTTATTCGTCATCCTCCTCTTCGTCGTCCTCTTCTTCTTCTTCCTCTTCCTCCTCCTCCTCTTCGTCTTCTACCTTTTTCCGAGCTGCTTTAGTAGCACCCTTTGCACCATCAATCTTTCCTTTGGACTTGTAGTCGGCAACATCCTACAGAGAAGAAAAAAATACTGGGTGAATAGCTCCATACACATCCAGAATTCAGGCTTGTCAAGTCTGAATCTAGTATAAGAATGGATTAATCAAAAAAATGTTGTATCCTATCTAGATTATGGGCACAGCAGTTTCCTCCTGCTCCTCTGGAATCTGGCACCATGAACTTATTTGCAGCTACCCAAGATTTTTCCTTTAACCTATTCCACCTCACCCTAACCAGGTTATTACATCAACAGCTGGAGGCCTTGAAGCCCAAATATCAATTTTCTATAGCCAAAATAGCTTGTGTGCTACCAGCACAGCAGAGACATTATAGAGCTCTCTTCACTGTATTCCAAGCCTAAATTAGCAGACACAATTAACACAAGTGGTGTAGAATAGTATCTCTACCAGAGAAAGCAGGCAGGCTACTGTCCACAGCTAGTATTCTATTTTACTAATGCTCAAAAAAGTGAATGATGACAAAACCCACAACACATGTGCAGGGAAATAAAGTTGTCATGTGTATAAACATGAAAGTGGTACATGTGCCAAAATACTCAGTACTCAAGCCTATGGCTGCGTGCACCCATTACAATACATCTATATAAATTAGTGTGTATGCATATAATGGAGATGCATCCATAAAGTTCCTCTTTGAAGTGTCCTCTGTATGGACAGAAGTAGGCATGGTTCAACTCTGCCTATGTTTAAGACATCTTTAGATGTCATATGCCCATTCAAGTGTGTCTTGTATAATTGAAGATTAAGCAAGAATGCATCAGGGTGCTAAGAAAACAGGCCAATGAATAAGCTGCCCAAAAGTCAAGCACAATTATAGATTTTGGATTACGACCTCTATACAAATCAAATTAGAGAATTAAAATATGACTAAATTATAGGCCCAAGGTCCTTTGCCCACCCTGTATCTTGAGAGCATCTACTGTGTCCACCCATTCTCATGCATTGGCCAAAGCAAATAAGCCCATACCATAAGTCCTTGGTTTAATCTATTCATGCTTACCTTTTCATATTTCTCCTTCAGCTTAGCTGCCTTATTATTGTAAGGCTGCTTTTCACCATCACTAAGGTTGTTCCACATTTCACCCAGTTTCTTAGCCACATCCCCAATAGAAATGCCAGGATTTGTGGATTTAATTTTAGGACGGAATTCAGAGCAGAACAGGAAGAAGCCAGATCTGGAAATGGGGGAAAGATACATAGCATTGAATTTTAGGTTTATGATATTTAATATTTTCCCTATATTTAAAGGATCGGGTGATCGAATGCCAACTAGCCAAAATGTTTATCCAGTGTGATTTGTGAAATCAGAAATAACTGTGGCATTATAAAGCCACAGGCTTTAGTGCAATCCAAACAAATTCAGGTGCTGAACTAATAGGAATTACTACTACTACTACGATGCTCAGTACATTTTATTAGTCCATTTGCAGACTGCAAGTTGACAAGATGTTCTGACAAGCTGTTTAAAGAAGAGTCACTAGCTCTGTATACTTACGGAGGCCTCTTTGGAGCATTGGGATCCTTCTTTTTCTTACTACCCTTAACTGGTCCATAGTCCTTCATTTCTCTATCATACCGCACCTTATCAGCCTTTGCCAGATCTTCAAATTTAGACTTCTCTTTTGCAGACATTATCTGAAAATGAAGGTAACCAATGTAAAGTTTACAATCACAAGTTTCCAGAGTTTTTAATACATCTATAATTGATAAAACAGGGTTAAAAATGGTACTTAGTTGAGTAGTACAATGCCAATGTAGTGGCTTTAAGTCAGGCAGGGATCGCACATGCCCTAATGGACATCACTAAAGAAAATCACTTTGTATATGATGGGCTTGGGAAGCTACCTTCCATCTCTCTGAACACTTCTTGGAAAACTCTGCAAAGTTCACTGGAATTTCAGGATTTTTCTTCTTGTGTTCCTCGCGGCATGTTTGCACAAAATAAGCATATGCAGACATTTTGCCTTTGGGCTTCTTTGGGTCACCTTTAGCCATCTTGATTCTGTTAAAAAAAATATATATATTAGTATGACCATTAGTATGATAAACCTAAAAAAAAAAAAAAAAAAGCTGGTCATATTGTGCAAGGGTTTTCTTCAAACATCAAGAACATTTGAAATTACAGACATCCCATTATCTGAGCAGCTGGCTACTGTGGTGCCAGAGCACCTTGAAGTACATTCAATTTGTCTAGACAAGTCCAGCTAGTGATAGCTTGCATTCCTGAACAGAATTGGGCAGAGTGGTGGTGGGGATACACCGAACGGTTTAATGTTCAAGAGCCTTCATTTGCTAGTACTGCAATACTAACCACACCGTGCGAGTTAAAAAAAAAAAAAAAAAGTGGTCCGTCAGCTAATATGAAGACTCGAGTTAGTTAAAACATATTACTGTCGTAACTGCTAAAAATGTTGGGCAACATTTTAGATACCCTTTAAAAAGCTACCATGCATCTGTCAAGTTTCGTGTTCTATACACGCAGCTCAAAAGATCTTTCGATGATCCGCATGCACAAGTCTTATTTAACGCCACGACAGTAAATAGCACGCTCTGCAAAACAAAGCATCAGGAAACTTTCATGCAGTGGGACAAAACAGGCGAATAATGCTCTCGTTTGTTCGCTTACACGGGTTTCAGATTTAAAATATCTATATTTCCGAGCTCCTTTTTTTTGCTTCCCGCCATCTTTTCCTTTATCCACACCCAAGGTCATCATAAAAAAAAAAAAAAAAAAATTACCTTTAAATCTAAGCTTTACAATAAAAGAGCCGAATCGCGGCGGCGTCCGTGCAGATGGGGGGGGGAATCCGCCCGCTGGGGCTGGAGTTGCAAACCCAGCAGTACAAGCCTGCAATGGATGGAAGGGGGGGGAGGACTGCCTCTTGCCTACTCCGCTAAAAACGACAGGTCACCAAGACACCAATAATTCATCTTCCATTTTGTGAAATGCTTCTTCATGAAAGAAAGTCCCCCTCAAATTGGTCCCTCTAAAAGTATTTCGGGGCGACGCGCCGGGAAAACGAGAGCCCGGGAGGCGGCGTTCGCAGATTTCTTCCCCCCCTGCCCGGCGAAAGGCTTCCCCTTAGAAGTATATAGTCTGGCTACGGAGTAGAGAGAGAGAAGCGCTGCTCTCCTCTGCCATAGCCCGGGCGTGCACTTAAAATGGCTTCTCTGGTGCGCGTGCGTGCGCGCGCGGCAGCCGCGATACCTAACAAAGCCGCACGCGCGCACCCCCCTCCCCCCTCCGACACACACACACACACACACCCCCCCTAACCGCAACTGCCACCCATTCACCGGCTCCCGCAGAATCCACACAGCCTTACCCCCACCCCCCACAAGAGAAGCAGCGGGACCCGCAGCGGGCGTTATAGGGAAGAGAGACCCCGCGTTTTAGGCGCTCCCCCCCCCCCCCTCGCGCCATCCCTCCCTCCCCCCGCCTCTGCCTTAGCGCAGTGGCTCCGTAACAAAGGCTCGCGCGCTCGGCCATTACGGGCAGTGCCGCTCTCGCCAAAGTGGGAACGGCGCGCGCGGGAGGAGGGGGAGGAAGAAGAAGAGACGGCGAATAGTCAGTGGCAAACCTTGCCGAGGTTAACTGTAAAGCAGCTGCTGGGAGCGCTGGAGGGGAAAAGGGGGATAAGCAAAAGCCTCCCCTACCCCCGGGGAGAGGCAATAAAAAGCACCCCCCCCCCCCGGTCATGTCGCCACCATAGGAGAAAAACACATTGGAGGGGGGGGAGGAGAGGATGAAGACACCCTGACGTGGGGAAGGGCACGGACTGCGAGAGAAGCAGCGCTCCCGGGGGGGGGGGGGGGAAGGAAATAACCGCGGCCGGGGCACCAAGGCGCCCCTGCCGCCAGCCCGCCGACAGCCATGTTAATGCAGCGTACAGCGCGCGCGCGACGCTGCCCCGGGCCTCCGCCGAGCGAGATAAATAAACACCAATAATAGAGAGAGAGCGAGAGAGCGCTACACCGCCCGCCTCCCTCGCCCGCTATTAATACCAGCGGCCCCGCGCGCCCGCCTCGTACCTACTACCTCGCCGCCCGCGGCCCCCTGCCAGGGCTCCCACTCGCAGCGCACACACACAGCCAGGGCACAAAAAGTTAAGACATTAAAGGGGGTGGGGGTGGGGGGGGCACAGTATTATAGTTTCTAAAATATAAAACAGCTCAACTAGGCGGAACGTGAAGTTAATAAAACAATCCGGGGGGGGGGGGGTGGTGTGACAGCGGCTCCTGCTCGCCGGCGCCTTGGCACGGCAGCCAAGCTCAGCGGCAGGATCACATTCGCCGCCCCCCCCCCACAAGAGCCACACGTTTATATGTCACGCGGGGCGCCAGGACCTGGCTCGAGGAGGGGGGGGGGGGGAAGTGCACGCGCCCCACAAAAAGGAAGCCATCCATATTTTACATATACAAATATATACACACACACACAAAAGTTTGCCGGCTATATTGTAAGGGCGCGGCGAAAAGCCGCGAGTGAGCAAAAGAGCGGGCAGGAGGCCGGCGGCCCACCTGCCTCCAGCGAGGGGATATTTGGGAGAGAGAGAGGGGGGAGGGGGGGGCGCGAGGAAGAAGAGAAAGAGCCCGTCAGCCGAACATACCTGTATTGTTCGCTACAGTGCGGGAAGCGCAGAGCACGGCACCAGCCTCCTCGGTGTGTACGTACGTACACGCTCGCGCGCGGTTCAGCCTCGCGCTACCTCGCTCGCTCGCTCCCCCCACACCCCCACCTTCGAGAGCGCTCTGATTGGCTGCCGGCGTCCGCCGTTTTAAAACAACCTCCGCGCCCGGCCATTGGGCCAGTGCCGCCCTTCATATTCATGAGGCGCCGTTTCCCGTTGGCCGGCAGAGGGAGATTGTACAGAGTGAGTGTGAACTGCGGGGCTGAGAAGGGGGCGAACTTGGCCGGGGTTGGGGTGGACGAGGGAACACAAGACATAAACGAGGGACGAAGGTGTTGTCGAATACATAAGCTTGAGGCAAACAGAGGGTGAAGCGACTTTGCCCCGTAAGTTTTGATAGAAAGTGGGTTTATTTTGGAACTGGTCCTGGGTCTGGGTAGGTGTTCATAGATCTGGCTGCTTGCGTGCACCTGCAATGCAAACCGCTGTCTCGGCTGCAGTTCTTCCACCGGCCAACAGCTGTCCACAGCTGTATAATTTCAGATTTCACCACCAATCTGTTCAGTTCCTGAAGACGTGTTCATGTTGTCAAAAAGTTTATGGCAGTGCCACATATCCTCTTTCTTCATGATCTCCTGATGTACCCCCCCCCCCCCTTCCCTCCATTTTCACCCCTCCCCGCTCTCTCACTCGACTGGTTAAGTTTTTTTGAAAATGTTCTCCTCACTCTACTGTTATTCAACCACGAAGAAACATGTATATTGTTCACAGTACTCTACTGTTCCCAACTACCATGTTAACTCCATTTTATTGTAAGATAATTGCATATTTTGTAAACCCTTATGATGGCTCTACCGAATAACGGTATATAAAACTCTACAAATAAATAAATAAATAAAAGATACATTTCTCGCGGGCTAACTGCCTGACCACGGGATGTAAAAGTCATTGCGCCTTCACGGAGGGAAAAAGTGAGTGAGAATGACGTACCCCTCCAGACTACCGCTTCTTAAAGACTTTGGATACTGAGGGATTTTGCTGACAATTCAGATGCACTGGATAAGATTCCAGGTGCTGAAAGTTTTGGAAACTTTGCAGTATAATTATGCTGTAATCCTTTTTCTGGGAATAGTCCGGATTCCAAAGGACCATAAACATTTCTTTACATGGGCTAGCTCCTCAGTCCTTTCCCAACTTTTCTTTAAACAAGGGATAGTTTCTTCTCTGTAGGGGGAAGGTTAACCTGGGTGCAGGCAATGGAAACCTCCTGTATGTATGTGTTACCCTTGCTCTTCAGGACGATACCTGGACAAAACAGGCAAGACTCACTGGATGGGTGTTCAAAATAATGCTTACTGATATTGATTATATGCAAATCAAACATTAAAATAATAAAGTGTCCAAACACATCCAATTTCCTTGTCAATTTGTTAGCACACGTTTAAGCTTGGTATCATTCTATGGAAGTGTCCCTTGGTACTGGAACTTGGAATGATTATTCTCCAAGGACAGGCAGGATGTTAGTCCTCAAACATGGGTGACATCATCAGATGGAGCCTGGATATGTAAAACTTATATCAAAATTTCTAGGACTTTGCTTGGCACACTGAGCATGCTCAGCATGCCCTTTCCATGTGGAGTCCTCTCCATGTTCTTCGAGGGGCTTTGACATCGGGAGGCGAATCGCAAGAGCTGGGAACTGAAGTGGAGGAGGCAAGTTTCCTGCCGGACTCAGACACCACCTTGTCCCCGATGGTGAGGGAGGCGCCGAGGAATCCTGTGTCGCTGCGAGACCCGGATGGAAACCTGGAAAAGCCGTTAGCCGAAGTTGCAATGGAGGGTAACCGGGCAGGGAGCCTCTTTTTGGGAAAAGACAGCATCAGAGATCAGCCCTTGGGGCAAGACACAGCCATTGGCAGCCCAGACAGAGGTATAACGGGGCTGAGCATACCTGGAAGTTCATCTACACCGCTTCAGATAAGTTCAAGTTTAAGTAATCCACTTTTTACTCTGCAAAAACCAGCCCAATAACGTTGGAGTCGCTGTGGGAAGCAATGGAGGGGCTTGGAAACTTAATTATTAAACAAACTGAGCCACTTGTAGTAAAAATGCAGGACCATGAAGTCCATATTAAAATGTTGGAGAACAGGACTCTGAGAGGAAACCACTTCTGGATTCTATCAAGGTTAATTAAACATGATCTCATGGTAAAAAATAAGTTGCCATTGCTCAGCAAAATAGAAAATATGGAGAATACCTTAAAAAATAAGAATTTGCGGTTAGTGAATTTTCCTAAAATTCCACATAATATGCCAAGAGACATGTTTAATAAATATCTACAAGAAATATTGAAAGTGAGGTATTCTGGTATTTTATGTGCCACTGAGAGAAAACAGGAGAGGAGAATCTCTTGTAGGAATACAGCGAGATAATTTAGAACCATTAGGAGCAATAGGAAGGGAAAAAGAAATAGAAATTGGAGCACATTTAACAGATTTTCTGGAGTCTTCAGATCAAGCTCAAGCTGTGCCTGCTACATTAATTATGACACTTGCATTAAAGGTGGATAGGGAATGGGTGTTGAAGCTCTTCTTGAAACATCGTCTTGATCATTTTTTAGGTATGCAAGTTAGAGTTTATCCAGATGTCTCTAAAACCACTCAGACAAGGAGAAGACAATTTCTAATGTTGAGACCTCAGATGTTACAGATAGGGGCACCATTTATGCTTAAATTTCCTTGCAAATGTTATGTTAAATTTAAGGATAAATCTTTCATGTTCTTTTTACACTCGCAGCTAATGCAGTTTTTGAGTGATAAGGTGGTAGAGCAAAAGGAAATGTAAACGAACCCTAGATATTCAGCCGTCGTTGCCTAGTTATGTCTGTGTATGTTCCACCTCATGAGTATAGTAATAGCCCCCGCCGATGCTATGTTTAGGTATTGTATTTTTGTTTTATAAAGTTTATAGTAAATGGATAAACAGCTATACTTGGAGTCTGTATAGTGGATTTAGAAATGTATGCTTGATATAGTATTATTACCTGAAAAGTATGAGGTGAAGATTTGTTTATGTAAAGATTTATATTGATGTCAAGATGGATTTTCTTGATGTAATTTTGGAAAATGTTAATAAAGAGAAATTTAAAAAAAAAAGACTGAGCCATCGGCATTAGCATCGATGGATCTCGGAGCGGCACCAATGGACACCATACCATCCACATTGGTGGGATCCACATTGGTGGCAACCAAAATGATAAAGGGGATGGAACAGCTCCCCTATGAGGAAAGGCTGAAGAGGTTAGGGCTGTTCAGCTTGGAGAAGAGACGGCTGAGGGGGGATATGATAGAGGTCTTTAAGATCATGAGAGGTCTTAAACGAGTACATGTGACTTGGTTATTTACACTTTCGAATAATAGAAGGACTAGGGGGCATTCCATGAAGTTAGCAAGTAACACATTTAAGACTAATCGGAGAAAATTCTTTTTCACTCAACGCACAATAAAGCTCTGGAATTTGTTGCCAGAGGAGGTGGTTAGTGCAGTTAGTGTAGCTGGGTTCAAAAAAGGTTTGGATAAGTTCTTGGAGGAGAAGTCCATAATGACTATTAATCAATTATACTTAGGGAATAGCCACTGCTATTAATTGCATCAGTAGCATGGGTTCTTCTTAGTGTTTGGGTAATTGTGGCCTGGTTTTGGCCTCTGTTGGAAACAGGATGCTGGGCTTGATGGACCCTTGGTCTGACCCAGCATGGCAATTTCTTATGTTCTTATTGGTTCTGTCAGTGCCATTGGCAGATATAGGTGCCGGAAACCAACTACGGTCGAGTTCCTCCAGGCCGAAGACGTCGGGTTCCTCATCTTTGGCCTTGGCACTGGGGAAGGACTAGGCCGAGCATCAATGGAAGCTGAAGAAGTATCGCGCATATCCTCGTCAATGCACGGTGCCAGGCACACAGAGGCCCTGGTTCATGCCGTGATGCCCCCGAAGCGACCCCATGGTGAGGAGCACCAGTCCTCCATTTGTGCTGGGAGTCTGCGACGATCTCCACAAGTTCTGACACCAGTCACTGATCCACCTCATGGGTCCAAAGAGGATCTGGCCAACCTCCTTCCTCCCAGTCGGTGTTGGCATCGGCAATGTTTGAGGAGGAGCTGGAGCAATGAGTCCAGCTGGCAATGGAACGGGTACTGCAGGGCATCGGTCCAGTGGTACCAACAGCACCGGAGCCAGTACCGTCCACCCTAGAACCGCTACTGAAGAAGCTCAGTGTGCTCATCTGTGCATTACCAACTCAGCTGGCATCAGCAAGGCACCAATACCTACCGATATAGTGGTCTTTGCCAGTTCATTCAAGGAGGAAGCTCCACCTAGGCCAGCAGAGACGCCGAGGCCTGTAGCCCTCTGTTTAGCTTTGCTGGTGCCTGCATCTCTGTCAAAAGCCAAACATATAGGATCCCATCCCCTGTGGCTTACAGTGAGGATGAAGGTCCCTATGGTCCCTGGGGGGAGGATACCTCAAAGTCCTCCCTCAAGGGCTCTGAGAGTCTCCCCTCAGACCCTTCTCCAGAAGAGTGAATGAAGTCACTGCCGAGGACTTAACCTTCGCAGGGTTTGTGAGGGTGATGGTGGGAGCTATCCCATTTCATTTGCTGACAGAGGAGGATGCCAGGTACAAAATGCTTGAGATCCTCCAGTTCGTGGAGCCTCCTAAGGAGATTGTGGTAGTCCCGGTATACAAGATCCTTAAGGAGCTGCTGCTAAGAATATGGGAACAACCCCTCACAGTGCTTCCCGTTAACAAGAAGGCTGATGGGGTCTACCTCGACCAGAAGGCTGCCAGATTTGATAAGCATCAACTTCCTCACTAGTTGGTGGTAGTTGAATCCGTTCTCAAGAGAACCAAGCATTCTCAACCCATTCCTCGGCGCCCATGGGGAAGGACCACAGAATGATGGACGCTCTTGGGAAGCATTGCCCGCATTGCTTCCTACCAGCTCTACTTGGTACTCATGGGACATCTGGAAGCAAGTGCAGGAGGTAGTCGAGCAGCTGACCACCTCCTGCACCACCTCCTCATTTTGCTGGTGCATAAGAGCCTGTAGTGCAGAAATCACAAGGTCCGAGTGACCTATGATGTTTTTGAGATGGCATCGAGGGTCTCTGCAGTGGGAATTGTTGTCTGCAAAAGGACATGGATGCAGCTTCAGATCTCTGACCAGAGGTACAGGAGTGACTTGCCAATGTGCAATGTACCGGGGAGAATTTCTTTGGAGATAAGTTGAGGGACGCGGTGGCCAAGCTCTGGGACCACCTTGAAATCCTCCAAAAACTCTCCGCCAGAAGGCCGGTGAGAATGGGACAGAGGAAGTCTTTCTTTCGCCAGAGGAAGAACTATCTTCTGCTCCCTTGCTCCCCTCAACACCATCCCAAGCAGGGGTTTTGACTGGGTCATAGGGAGCATAGGCCAGTCACCTGTACCTGGGACATTGGACCCTCTGGTTAGAAGCAGGCTGTGGTTCTTCACAAACTAGTGGCCCAGTATAACCTCGGACCAGTGGGTTCTGTCTATCATCCATCAAGGGTACCAATTGAATCTATTGGGTGTCCCACCAAATTGCCCTCCGAGCCCATTTTAGGGGCTGGTAGCGCATCAGGAGGTACTGCTAGCGGAGTTCTCCTCCCTCTTAACCGCCAGAGTGATTGAGCCTGTCCCACCAGGGCAAAGAGGGTGGGGATTCTAATCCAGGTACTTCCTGATTCCAAAGAGAACAGGAGGGTTCCCTCTCATCCTAGACCTAAGGGCCTTGAACAAATTTCTTAGAAAAGTTCAAGATGGTTTCCCTAGGCACCTTGATCCCCCTTGTGCAAAAAGGGGACTGGCTATGCTCCCTCAATCTAAAGCAGTGGTTCTCAACCTTTTTTTCGGCCGGGACACACCTGACAGATGGTTCTCACATGCATGACACACTGAACATGTGCCATCTTGGGGCTAAATGTAAACATGCATTCTGCATCCACAGGAACCCCCCTGACCACAATAATGGATGTAAAGCAGAATTATGACATTCCCCATACAACTCACCCTACAAAAAATATATTCTGGTTCTGGTGTCATCTCAGTAACAGCAACACAAACTCCAACTACCAGGCTCAATAGCCCTACTTATGAAAAGACAGCAGTTTATCACTATTGCATGTCCTCTTGAGAAAATACAAAAAAATAAGACACAGAACCGACCTAACATAATACCAGGATCTGCAGTAATGCACATAAACTAATACACACACAGTTATACCTGTATTATGGAATGCACTCAAACAGTAACAACCCTATCTATGAAAAGGCAACACCACAAATATTAAATCAGGCCCTAAACACCAATACACCTCCTATTAGGGAAACAGAACTAGCCAAGCAGCTATAGATCCCAACACAGAAATAATTGTATAAATATACTAATAAGCAGAATAAATGTTTCACAACAACTATGAACAGAATAATATCCAACAAATAAAAACTCATACAAATTATTTTAAATTCTCCAAACCCCAATAAAATATTTCAAAACAGCAGACACATCACATAATATTCAGTAATTAAAATGGCAGTCAATCAAGAAAAATAAACTTAAAAAGCCACCTTTACTAATCCCCTCCAGCAGCTTTCCTACTCCTCTTCCATGCAGGCCAGTAGCACACACCAGAAGCAGTAGTGGCTGAAGCTCTCTTCTCATGGTCCTCTTCCTACACACACACACACACACACACAGAGGCTTCCCACTTCTATGTTCTATCTTACATATACAGGCTTCTCACTTCCATGCTGTGTCTCACACACATCCAGGTTTCTTACTCCTATGCTAGCTCTCGCCACATGCACAGACTTCTCATTCCCATAATCACTTTCTTTCTCTCTCACTCACACACATACCAGTCACACCCCCATGACCAGTTTCTGTCTTTCACATACCAATCATCTCCCGACCGGTCTTTATCTTACATACACATCAGTCACCTTCCCGATCAGTCTCTCTCTCTCATGCGCGCGCACACACACACACACACACACACACACACACAATGTTGCATCTGTCGGTCACAAACGGCTGCCACCGCTCTGCCTTACCTCTTTTCTACCCTTTTCCTCCTCCTTGGACAAGATGGCTGCCTCCGGTGCCAAGTGCCGAAACCCTCGGTGTCTCCAACTCAGCATGGGCGTCCCAGTCCACCATGCTCCTTCCCGTGGCCTCCTAGGGCGTGCGCTCGCATGTTGCTTACACTTATGTACACATCATGGCGGGAACCTCGGGGGCGTTCCCACCGCATGACGTCAATACCTCCAGGTATTTAAGCCTCCGCTACGCTACCTACTTTGAGTTAGCAAGGACTTGGTTTAGCTACTCTGACCGCTCTAAGCTGCTCACTTAGACACCTCGCTACCCTCTAGGGAATCTCGCTCCTGAAAAGGGTCTAGGCACCCGTTTCTCGGGGGCCTCTCACTTCCAACAACCCTTCGGGGTTTCTACTAACTAGACAACCGCTCCTCGGGGGTCTCGCTCTTTATTTCAGGATCTTCTGTAATATCAGGTACTCGCTCCTCGAGGGCCTACCAGTCCAGTGTATCCTGCACCACTGACCTTGGTCCCACTATCTCCTTTGTCAGGAAGACGCCTGCACTACGCTCCAGTGAGTACTTCTATGATCCAGTTCTCCAACTCCACCCACTAGGCTCGGCTTATCCTGCACCACAGGTTCCTATCTACCTTGAACATCTGAGACTGTCTGATCGTATTGGCACCTTGCCGGACATCAGTGCCTTTCCTTCCTGCCTCAAAACATGTATCTACAACAGTACAATAAAGCTTTCCACCTACAAGTGTTTGCTTTCTGAGTTTAGCCTATCGCTGTGGTTCCCCATGGGGCCCCTCCCCATGGGAGGAGTCATCTCCACTGCAACTAAGGGTCCACACTATGTCACAAACACAACACACACATACACACACACACAGGCTTCCCACTTCCATGTTCTATCTTACATATACAGGCTTCTCACTCCAAACTGACAATGGTATGTGGTATGTCAACAAGCAGGGAAATACGGGATCATACCTCCTGTGTCAGGAAGCGGTCCAGATCTGGTCATGAGACCTGTCCCATGGGTTGGTGCTCAGGGCCATGTACCTGGCTGCATAGAACGTGGTAGCGGGCAGACTGAGTCATGCCTTCAGATCCCACATGTGGTTCCTAGACCAGGGGGCAGCAAATCGGATATTCTGCCTCTGGGGGAACTCAGACGTAAATTTATTTGCATCCCCTTGCAACAGGAAGGTGCTTCGATTCTGCTCTCTGTACAGGTCAGATGGCGAACCAGCCTCAGATGCCCGTCACTGAGGCAAGGGCCTTCTATATGCATATCCTCCAATTCCCTTAGTGGCAAAGGCTCTCTTGAAGCTTTATTTATTTATTTAATGAGTTTTATATACCGTCATTCGGTAAAGCTATCATAACGGTTTACAAAAGCTCAAAATGCAGGATTTTTAACAATTGAGGAAAAAAGGGATAACAGGAAGTATATTAAACAAAGGAGAGATATTCAAGGACAAGGACAAGGGGACTATGATCCTCATAGCCCTTTATTGGCCGAGACAGGTCTGGTTTCCACTTCTATGGGAGTTGTCCATCTGGAGATCAATCAGTCTGGGGGCTTCCCCAGATCTTATCACGCAGGATAGAGGCAGGTTGCAGTATCCCAATCTCAAAGCCCTATTGCTCACAGCCTGGATGTTGAGAGGCTAATTCTGCAACCACTCGATGTGTCTCGGGTCCCGGTGTCTTCTAGAAAGCCTTCCACTAGAAAGTCCTATGGACTGACGTGGAGGAGGTTTCCTTGTGGTGTGAGCAGAAGGCCCTAGATCTGTTCTCCTGCCCCACACAAAAACTGCTTGATTGCCTTCTACACCTATTGGAAGCTCGCTTAAAAACCAACTCCTTTAGAGTTCATCTCAGTGTAATTGGCGCATACCACCATACTGTAGATGGTATGCCTATCTCTGTACAGCCTGTACACTTCATGCAGGGCCTGCATCAATTGACACCTTCCCTAAGGCCTCCCGCTATGTCTTGAGACCTCAACGTGGTTTTAGCTCAGCTGATGAGTGCTCCTTTTGAGCTGCTGTGGGCTCCTGTGACCTGAAGTACCTGACCTGGAAGGTCATATTTTTGGTGGTGGTCACCTCTGAGTGCAGGGTCAGCAAGCTCCTGGCCTTAGTGACTCATCCACCTTACACTAAGTTTTATCATGACAGGGTGGTCTTGCATACGCATCCTAAGTTCCTGCATAAGGTGGTGATGAACTTCGATCTTAACCAGTCCATCATCCTGCCAACATTCTTTCCCAGGCCCCATTCAAACCAAGGCAAATGAGCACGGCACAGTTTGGACTACAAGTGAGCCTTAGCCTTCTATCTGGAGCGGCCAGAAGACCAAAGACAGTCCACCCAACTTTTTATTTCTTTTGATAGGAATAGGTTGAGTGTTGCTGTTGCCAAATAGACACTATCCGATTGGCTAGCAGATTGTATTTCCTTCTGTTATGCCCAGGTGGGACTGTATCTTGGGGGTCATGTCAGAGCCATGGCAGCATCACTGCCAAGTTTTATATGTCGCTACCTTTGCCCTCACTATGTCATACGGGCCCGTATGACATAGTGAGGGCAAAGGTAGCGCCGGCGCCATTTTGAATATTGGCAATACGGCCCGCGTGCAGGAGGTCGCTCCCGGACCCCCGCTGGACTTTTGGCAAGTCTTGTGGGGGTCAAGAGGCCCCCCCAAGCTGGCCAAAAGTCCCTGGGGGTCCAGCGGGAGTCCGGGAGCGATCTCCTGCACGCGTGACGTCGGGAGCCAGGAACCAAAATGGCGCCGGCTCTACCTTTGCCCTGTCACATGATAAGGGCAAAGGGCCACCGGCGCCATTTCTTTTAATGCAGCCGTGGCCAGAGAGCTGGAGATCGCGCCGGGACCCCCCCCACTGGACCCCAGGTAATTTAAAACATTTTGAGGGGGTTCGGGAGGGTGGGGGATTTGTTTTAAAGGTTCGGGGTGGGTTTTAGGGTTGTTTTGGTGTGCCGGTTTTCCCGCCCTCCCCCGAATTACGATTTTTAACGATTAAAAAAACAAAACAAAACATGACGATCAGATTTCCCTCCCCCCCAGCCAAAATCGATCGTTAAGACGATCGATCACACGATTCACACCCCTAATGCCCACCATGCTCTATAACGTGTCCACATGGGGCCCTTCTCCAGTCTTATAACATAGCAGTATATATATATAAATGAAAAATTAGGAGAAACCCAACTCTGCAGGGTGGCGAGCAGGTTTTATGAGGACTAACATCCTGCTATCCTCGGCAAACACCTGTTACAGGTAAGCAACTCTGCTTTCTCTGAGGACAAGCAGGATGGTAGTCCTCACACGTGGGTGAACCCCTAGCTACAGTCTGCTCCCCAACACAAAAGGGGACCAACAGATACCCAACCAGGTGCCACCGGGCACAACAACAGTGCTGTTGGTAGCAAAGGGGGGAGACAGCCTGAAGCCAAACAACGGGCCCTAAGTGGGAGAGTTGGGTTCTACACCTCAAACAGGTTCCGAAGTTCAGACTGGCCAAACCTACTGTCATGTCGGCCATCCCTAGCCAGACAATAATGAGATGTGAATGTGTGGCGAGAACTCCACATCGCCAGCTTTGCACCCATGTGTGAGGACTAACAGCCTGCTGTCCTCGGAGAACACCTGTTACATGTAAGCAACTCTGCTATCCATCTGTAATGTAGAATGAATATGGGTCCCAAAGTAGGCGGGGTATCCTAACCAGGCGAATATCCCTTTGCCCACAGCACTCCCAATCTTCACCTGCCTGTGTCTCGTATTCTGGTGTGGAAACTCTGATTGAGGGTCTCCAGATGTTCTTCTCCAAACTCCTTCAAAAGAATAGCTCTCTGATCCTCCTGGAGAAAAAATCTTTACAGGGACAAAATATAGCTCTAATACTGGGCAAAGAAGGAAGGAATATCCACATACATGTGAGGGTAAATTAAACAGGTATTTCCATTACATCAGATATATCAAACAACATATCCATATAACATCTTACAAATCTTTATTCATTACAACTTTTGTTTAAAACAAACATAAATATAGTTTATACATACAATACATCACATTACATATCTCAACCATTCATTCTCTCACACATACCATAAGAACATAAGAAAATGCCATACTGGGTCAGACCAAGGGTCCATCAAGCCCAGCATCCTGTTTCCAACAGTGGCCAATCCAGGCCATAAGAACCTGGCAAGTACCCAAAAACTAAGTCTATTCCATGTAACCATTGCTAATGGCAGTGGCTATTCTCTAAGTGAACTTAATAGCAGGTAATGGACTTCTCCCCCAAGAACGTATCCAATCCTTTTTTAAACACAGCTATATTAACTGCACTAACCACATTCTCCGGCAACAAATTCCAGAGTCTAATTGTGCGTCGAGTAAAAAAGAACTTTCTCCGATTAGTTTTAAATGTGCCCCATGCTAACTTCATGGAGTGCCCCCTAGTCTTTCTACTATCCGAAAGAGTAAATAACCGATTCACATCTACCTGTTCTAGACCTCTCATGATTTTAAACACCTCTATCATATCCCCCCTCAGTCGTCTCTTCTCCAAGCTGAAAAGTCCTAACCTCTTTAGTCTTTCCTCACAGGAGAGTTGTTCCATTCCCCTTATCATTTTGGTAGCCCTTCTCTGTACCTTCTCCATCGCAATTATATCTTTTTTGAGATGCGGCGACCAGAATTGTACACAGTATTCAAGGTGCGGTCTCACCATGGAGCGATACAGAGGCATTATGACATTTTCCGTTTTATTCACCATTCCCTTTCTAATAATTCCCAACATTCTGTTTGCTTTTTTGACTGCTGCAGCACACTGAACCAATGATTTCAATGTGTTATCCACTATGACACCTAGATCTCTTTCTTGGGTTGTAGCACCTAATATGGAACCCAACATTGTGTAATTATAGCATGGGTTATTTTTCCCTATATGCATCACCTTGCACTTATCCACATTAAATTTCATCTGCCATTTGGATGCCCAATTTTCCAGTCTCACAAGGTCTTCCTGCAATTTATCACAATCTGCTTGTGATTTAACTACTCTGAACAATTTTGTGTCATCTGCAAATTTGATTATCTCACTCGTCGTATTTCTTTCCAGATCATTTATAAATATATTGAAAAGTAAGGGTCCCAATACAGATCCCTGAGGCACTCCACTGTCCACTCCCTTCCACTGAGAAAATTTCCCATTTAATCCTACTCTCTGTTTCCTGTCTTTTAGCCAGTTTGCAATCCACGAAAGGACATCGCCACCTATCCCATGACTTTTTACTTTTCCTAGAAGCCTCTCATGAGGAACTTTGTCAAACGCCTTCTGAAAATCCAAGTATACTATACAATACTACCAACAATATCAATACATATAAACATTACATATTATACATCAATTAAAATACAACAAATTCATTTGTTATATTTCTCAGTATTGCACTCTAATTATTAAAAAATATTATTCCATATGCACTCTCTAGGCTTAAACTATTCAGCTTTTCATTTCCCTTACATTCTATCCCAACAGTGCCAAATATTAAAGAATTATTAATTAATATAAATATTCCTTTTCTCTATTGTGTGTTCCCAATATTGTTAATTAGACATACATTTAATTGCATGTTCCAGATTTTAATCATTCCACATATTTTCACTACTGATGTTACTAATTCAAAAAAAACTCCCAGTTGAGCAGACTCCCGTTGGTCATTCCACATATTCTCACTCCTGATGTCGCTAATTCAAAAAAACTCCCAATTCAACAAACTCCCGACAAGAAGCTCTTGTTTCACCCAAATATCACCCTAGTGATATTAAGTGGAAGGAACCAAAAATTAAAAAATTAAATTAAATTTTAAAAAAATCTGCCCGCTGGTCAGCGGGTTAGAAAAACAGACGCTCAATTTTACCGGAGTCTGTTTTCCTAACCCGTGACTGTCAGCGAGTTTGAAAACGGACACCGGTAAAATTGAGCGTCGGTTGTCGGGACCCGCTGACAGCCGCCTCTACTGCTAATAAGGAGGCGCTAGGGACGCGCCATTGTCCCTAGCACCTCCTTATTGGCGTGACACATCGGTAGAGCGGGCGCTCAACAAGGAGCACCAGCTCTCCCGCACTTTTTACAGTATCAGCCTGATACCTTGCTTCTTTGTTTTAGCCTACATTAGGCTCTGTAGCATTTACGTTATGTTATGTTATTACCCCATATAGCTGTATCCAAGTTACTTTTACCTGTTCATTGTAAGACATTAACTTGTCATTGTTCTGTTCAGAATGTAAACCGAATTGATCAGTAGCTCTGTTATTGGAAAATCGGTATATAAAAGTGCAAAATAAATAAAATAAATAAATAAATGTAAGGCAGTGGGAGCCACCAAACTTACTCACACGTATATTTATAATCAAAACACAGCTAGGTCTCTAGTGGGAAAGCCTTGAAGGACAGGCACCCTGGACCTCTTGCACCCCAAAGGAGGTGGGGAACAACGGGCTCACAACACCTTCCACAGCGGGATACAGGAGCCACCAAAGACTAAGGGGTGTCGGTCCCATCCAAGGCATTAACCCATACCAGCAGCAGATACACACGTACAGAAAGTTCACCAAAAATCCACTGTGCATTCCTGGGGGAAATGCGAGATAGGATAAACTCTTGTTACCTGTGCTTTGTTGGGCACCAGAGGGGGGGCCCCAGATCCAGCACTGGGAATGCTAGCTTGAACTCATGCCCTTAACACTATACCAGCACGTTGGAATAACATAGCCAGCATGGGTTTCTTTTTTCTCTGCCCAGCTGAAATGTACTCCCATGTCCAGTTTACACCCATCAATTTACCCTGTAAACATGCAAACAATCCTGACAATGATTCCTCCCCAATTCTATTTTTACACCACCTACGCAATAGAGTATAACATTTATAAAGTGACCGTCATACGAGGCATCATCGAAAGTGCAGTTCACATTCTTAAATCTCTGCCATATATAAAAAGTCAGTGGATGTTAACCTTTTTAAGGAAAATTTTTTGGAAATAAAAAACTAAATGGCTTCATTGTTAAGTTGCTGGTACTTATCTTATTTGAAAAAATGCCACCTTTTAAAATTTATTATTTTGTATCTTGTCTGTACTTCTTAAGCCTTCCTACATGTGTCTCTTAAACCCGACATGGGTCTGTGTTTCAGACAAATGTCCTTCATCAGAGTATGGCCACTGGCATTTTTCTGCAAAGGATATGTAATACATTAATTGTTGTGCCAGAAGTGGACCCATGGCCTGGTGCAGGATTGGTACGGCCCTCTGGTCTGACCCAGAGAGCGCCTGCCACCAGGGGGCGGACCACACAAGGAGACAGAGGCTAACTGGAGCTTCAATAACAGTCCGGGGTTTCCGCAGGTTGAGCCCTTGCGTACCCGGACCGCCTGGACTTAGGTGGGCCTCTGGTGGTCTCCCAGAGAGGTAGCGGAGGGGTGTGCCCACCACGAGCAAGGGTGCACGGCTGATGCAGAGAGGATGAGCTAGACCTGAACCGGAAGCTCCGGAGACCTCAGGGGGGCAACAGTTCAGGGAGGTCCTCCGGGTGAGACAGGCAGTGCCTGTAGGTCTAGCCAAGTGGAAGCCGCAGTTGGTTTCCGAGCAGGTTGGCCCAATGGTCACAGGAGGCCAGAAGCAAGGGTCAGAGCCAGAGTATCAGTCCAGGAGAGGTCAGCCAAAGCAGGGGTCAATACCAGAATCAGTCCGGGCGTAGTCAAGGCAAGCGAGGGTCGGTTCCAGGCGGCAGGCAAGAGAATGGTCAGGCAGGCAGAGGTCAGTACCAAAGTTCAGACCAGAGAGGTACTACCTAGGGGCATGGCCGAGGACGCTGAGCCCCGACGGGAGCTCCGCGAGGAGGCTGGTGAGCGGAGAGCCCAGGGACGTTGTGAACCAGCTGCGGCCGCAAGGGAGGGGTGACCGGAGCTGGTCGAAGGAAGTGCGAAGTGAGCAGGCCCGGCCGAGGTGCCAACGCGGCCGGGACGCGCAACATTAATACACTCTTAAAATCAACGGTTTAAAGTAATCAGTGCATCGCGGAAAGCAGTAAAATCTACTTTTGGCGTTTCACCCCATTTTTGAATGTTGACACTGCACTAGTGCACTGGACATGATGTCATGTGCCACGACTCCCGTTCCCTTTATATTAAGAATTCCCCATCAATCATGTTTTTCACAATAGAAAGCTGGACCAGTGCTAGCTTTTTTGCTGCCCTCTGCAAAAAATTACTGTGCTGCCAACCACTCGTGATTCATTTAGTATCTGTCCCAGACCCATCAAATAAAGCTCATCTTCATATAATATCATGGCCCATAGGTAGGTATTTGTATCCCTATGGTAGGCCCACCTAGTAACTCGAGGTGGGGATTAGGTAAGAGTGTAGGGGGTTAGGGGCCACTTTGACATTCTTCATGACACCTACGAACAGAACAGTGGTCTCTTGTGAAGATTTGCTGGCCTTCGGAGTGAGGAAACTCACTCCAAGATGAGATTTGGGCAATGTTCTCTCAACCTAGCTTGATGTTACCCAGGTAGAGAGTCCACCCCTATATTTTTAAAAACTGACACGCCTCCCCCCCCCCCCCCCACCCCAAGAATCCAGGGATAGGGAAGGGTATGAGGTACCCTAGGCAAACCTTACAGCCTTGCACACACGCCGCCACCCCCCCCCCCCAACACACCACTCACATTCCCACACTCTTTATAGACACACAATTAAATTACTCATTTATAACAAATTTTACATGAAAAAGAACATTCAAGAGCATAGTCTTCTCAGGCAATAACATTTAAGAACATAAGAAATTGCCATGCTGGGTCAGACCAAGGGTCCATCAAGCCCAGCATCCTGTTTCCAACAGTGGCCAAACCAGGCCACAAGAACCTGGCAAGTACCCAAACACTAAGAAGATCCCATGCTACTGATGCAATTAATAGCAGTGGCTATTCCCTAAGTAAACTTGATTAATAGCACTTAATGGACTTCTCCTCCAAGAACTTATCCAAACCTTTTTTGAACCCAGCTACACTAACTGCTCTCACACAGACACACAAACACACACAGGCTCTCATACAGACACACACAACCTCATACATATACATACATGGCCCCCTAGTGTCATCGGGCCGTGGTGGGATGAGCTCCACCATGATGTATTGACCTTCCTGCTTGGGGGATGGGGAGTGAAAGCTGTGCATGGGCGCAGGCGCCCACATGCAAACAAATGGAAGACACGGGCCTCTCATTTTCAGCCGCTGCAGGTTGAGCGCAGGCGGCCTGTAATTCTCTCCTTCATCAGCCGCTAAAGGGTTAAGCTCTACCAGCAGCCCTGCTGCCTTTCCTGCTGCCTCCGGCCTGCCTCCCCCCCTTCCCCCCCGGGTGCGCGACCCCATGCAAAAGCACAGTATGCACCCCCTGATAGAGAGTGCCAGTCTATTATGTATTTATTTATTTATTTATAACTTTTATATACCGACATTCAAATGAATATCACATCGGTTCACATACAACTGGGGAGCCAAAAAACTAGTAGGGAGAAAGGAAGGATAAAGTTACAATTAACAGGGAATCATAAGGAACGAGGTGAGAATGCGGAATGGTCTAAGGGACCAAGTGAGAGTAATAGCAGGAAGGATACAGCAAACTTAAAACTTTGTTGAGATAGCAACTATATTACATAATATATTTACAAAAAAACTGTATGACATTTATTTAATATTTATTTATTTATTTATTCTATACCGATATGCGATTCGAAATATCGTACCGGTTTACATACACCGAGTTGTCCGAAGGCAAGCCTTTGGAGACATGGTACATTGTAACATGGTAAATTTTAACAGATTAAAACAGATACTTTAACAGATTACATCATAACATGGGGCTTAATTTTCTGGGGGGAATGCTTTTCGGAAGAGCCAAGTTTTGAGACTTTTCCGGAAGGATGGTGTCGAGGGGTGCGTTCTGAGGGGAGCTGGGAGGCTGTTCCATATTTGGGGACCTGCTAGTGATGCAGCGCGTTCTCTTGTGGAGGCTCAATGGGCTTCCTTGATGGAGGGGGTGGTAAGTAAAGCTGTGTTAGAAGAGAGCGGAGGTTCCTTGTGGGGTTGCAGGGGTGCAGTGGGCCTTGTAGCCATCTGGACTTGTCATTGTGAATGGCTTTGTGGATGAGCATGAGGATCTTATATTGAGATCTGAATGGGACGGGTAACCAGTGGAGTTGTTTAAGTATGGGCGAGATGTGCTCCGTTTTTTTGCTGTTTGTTAGTGACCTTGCGGCTGCATTCTGAAGGATCTGGAGAGGCTTGAGGGTGGCAGCGGGCAGGCCTGTTAGGAGGGAGTTGCAGTAATTTAACTTGGCGAAAAGGAGGGATTGTAATACTGTCCGGTAATCTGGAGGATGTAGCAGGGTTTTCCAAGGATATGTAGTCTATCTCACTGTTAAGGCCATTGGGCTAGACTGAATTAAAATTATAGATCCAAAATTGCTCCTTGTAGTTCAAAATGGATGAACAATCACCTCCTCAAGGATTGTCTCTAATGCATTCTACAGCTCTCTATTTCAAATCTGTGAAAGTGTGCGAATGTTGAATGCAAAGCTGCACGATCGGTGCCTGTAATTTTTTAATGGTAATGCAGCTCTGGTGTTCAATCAGGCGTTTACATATTTTTTGCCGGGTTCTGCCCCCATATTTTTTTAAACATGGGCAGATGATCATATACACCACATAAGATGTTTGACAGTCCGAAATATTTTTGGCTTCATGAGTTCTTCCTGTCCGTGGATCACGTCAACATGAGCCTATGATGGGGGATGTGTGCAGGCAGCTGCGAGAGCTCTTTTCTATCCTCCCTGCAGCTAAGGAGGTGTTGTAAACTGTGAGGTTTGGGTGAACCCTTGGACACTGTGGCAGCTGACCACGCCCACGGGGGGAAGTCCAGTGAGGGGCCACAGGTCAGGCTTAGCTCAGGACACACAAACACATAGTTTGATCTTTTATTAGACTGTGTAAGGAAGCCACCAGAGGTGGCAGTAGTGAGCAGCTGGAATAGCCCGGCAGGGCTGGTATCCCTCAGGTGCTGGGACAGCGACTCCTCTGGTAGCAGTGCTGAAGTGGAAAGAACTGAGAGAATGAGTACAGTGGAGAATATACAAGACCCCAGTATGGAGATCCCCAGGGTAGGGAGAGCAGACCCTCGAGGAGCGAGTATCTGAACCCTGAGAGCTGGGAGGCTTGCAGATGATGTACTCACGCAGCGGTTCCACGTAGGAGATGGCACCGGGGCTGGAATGGAGGCAGGCCCTCGAGGAGCGAGTGCCTGGTTCCAGGGAACAGCTCTGAGGTGGAGATGGTAGTACTCACTGATGTTGAAGATTAGCGAATCCTTCCAGGCAGAAGAGAAGGTAGGAGCAGGCAGCGGGTCAGGGAATATGGACCCTCGAGGAGCGAGTACCGGTTTCCTGATAGCGACCTGGAAAGCAAGTGAGGCCCCCGAGGAGCGGGTATTAGCGTTAGAAAGTCCAATAGAGATTGGAGAGGCAGAGTAGCTGGGTATGGAGAGCGAATCCCATCCGTAGGATTCCCGTAGGATTACCCTTGCTAACTCAAAGGCTAGCAAACATTGTAGGCTTTAAATATCCGGGCATCATGACGTCATCATGGGGGGACGCCCCGGAGGTTCGCGCCAAGTAGGAAATAAGAAGAAGGGCTGCGCGGCGCGGGAGCATGGCGGGAGGCAGCGCCCAAGCCGGTCCAGGGACACCGGAGGGGATGGCAGGCAGACGCCGTGGAAGCCAGGCATCCATCCGCAGCATGAGGAGGAGCAAACAAAGAGAGGTTGCAACAGGAGGGTAGGGCAGGATTGAAGAGAATGAGAGTAAATAAATCGGTTATTTATTCTCTCATAATAGACGGACTAGGGGGCACACCATGAAGTTAGCAAGTAGCTCATTTAAAACAAATCAAAGAAATTTCTTTTTCACTCAGTGCATAGTTAAGCTCTGGAATTCCTTGCCAGAGGATATGGTTAGTGTAACTGGGTTTAAAAAAGGTTTGGATAAGTTCCTAGAGGAAAAATCCATAAGCTGCTATTAATTAAGCTTTTGAGATCTATTTTAAAGTGTGTTTTCTGAAATTGGAGTCAAAGATAAGTTCAGGAAAGTCAGTTACTTGTTAAAATTTGGTGGACATGCAGGCTTTGAAGTCCAACTTTGTCAGACAGAGATTGAAAGAAAGAATTTGTTATGCGATGGATGTATTATTATGCTCTCATTTTCGCTGAAGTAAAATTTGAGATCTCTCCCTTGCTTAAATATTGTACAGCTGTAAGGGTTAAATTAACATTCTCCCTAAATAGAAACAAATTATAAGAACATAAGAACATGCCATACTGGGTCAGACCAAGTGTCCATCAAGCCCAGCATCCTGTTTCCAACAGTGGCCAATCCAGGCCATAAGAACCTGGCAAGTACCCAAAAACTAAGTCTATTCCATGTTACCGTTGCTAATAATAGCAGTGGTTATTTTCTAAGTCAACTTAATTAATAGCAGGTAATGGACTTCTCCTCCAAGAACTTATCCAATCCATTTTTAAACACAGCTACACTAACTGCACTAACCACACCCCCTGGCAACAAATTTCAGAGTTTAATTCTGTGTTCAGTGAAAAAGAGCATTCTCGATTAGTCTTAAATGAGCTACATGCTAACTTCATGGAGTTCCTTCTATTATCTGAAAGAGTAAATAACCGATTCACATTTACCCGTTCTAGACCTCTCATGATTTTAAACACCTCTATCATATCCCCCTCAGCCGTCTCTTCTCCAAGCTGAAAAGTCCTAACCTCTTTAGTCTTTCCTCATAGGGGAGTTGTTCCATTCCCCTTATCATTTTGGTCGCCCTTCTCTGTACCTTCTCCATCACAACTATATCTTTTTTGAGATGCGACGACCAGAATTGTACACAGTATTCAAGGTGCGGTCTCACCATGGAGCGATACAGAGGCATTATGACATTTTCCGTTTTATTCACCATTCCCTTTCTAATAATTCCCAACATTCTGTTTGCTTTTTTGACTGCCGCAGCACACTGAACCGACGATTTCAATGTGTTATCCACTATGACACCTAGATCTCTTTCTTGGGTTGTAGCACCTAATATGGAACCTAACATCATGTAACTATAGCATGGGTTATTTTTCCCTATATGCATCACCTTGCACTTATCCACATTAAATTTCATCTGCCATTTGGATACCCAATTTTCCAGTCTCACAAAGTCCTCCTGCAATTTATCACAATTTAGCCACAGAGGCATTCACGGAGCGGGATGCCAGTGGCCAGTAGTTATTGTTCCACCTTTACGGAGCGGAAGGATGGAGGGCTGCTATCTCCAAAAAAAAATAAAAAAACCCAAACAAAAAATAATAACAGGGGTGGGTAAGAGTATGGGGCAAGGGTGTGGCCTGCTTGTTACAGCAGTTGCTACCCCTAATTGAGCTGGATGTCACTTGGATGCAGATACGGCGCTGCTCTCTAAATTGGTGGTGGGGTGGAGGGGAATTAGGGCTGGAGGGTACTGGAAGCCAATAGTAACAGGTGGGAGAGAATAAAAGGGGAAAAAAATGGATAAAGTGCGTAGCTTGCTGGGCAGACTGGATGGGCCGTTTGGTCTTCTTCTGCCGTCATTTCTATGTTTGTATGTAATCTGCTTATGATTTAACTACTCTGAACAATTTTGTATCATCCGCAAATTTGATTACCTCACTCGTCCTGTTCCTTTCCAGATCATTTATAAATATTTTGAAAAGCACCGGTCCTAGAACAGGGACCCGTGCTTTTTAATATATTTATAAACAAGAGAAAATTATCTGTGAAAGGGTTCACTGGCTTTAGATGTCAGATTCCTAAATATAGAAACCTGTGCAGGAGGTTACAGTGTGGATCTGAGAATAATTCTGAATCTAAGAATAATCCTTGATAGCCAGAAAGAGATTGCACAATCAGTATGGAAAAGAGATAGCGTGTGGATTGTGCTTGATAGACTTTTGAATGTGCTTACAATCCTGTGTGACGGTACAGTGAGAACAAATTCAGTGTGTAAGAGGCCTGGCAACAGAGCTTTCAGAAGGAACACTTACAAACCCTTAAGTGCTCCTCGTATATTCAGCTACTGCAGTACTTATTTAAGTCAAAGTGAGTGAGCGTGCCAGACTTGTGAGTAGAGAGGAAAGTGGGAGAGTTTGTTTATCGTTCTCACACCGATTCCCGTTTTCTCTGTGCTCTGGTGAAAACAGGGACATTGAATTATTGTTTTTTAATACAAAATTGGTTAGCAAAGTTACAACAAGCCTTTGTGGACAAACGTTTAGTGAACGTCTGTCTAGTACATCTTCGGAAGATAAGCAGGGATAGGGGTATTGGGA
The DNA here is from genome assembly GCF_901001135.1 of Rhinatrema bivittatum. Taxonomy (NCBI): domain Eukaryota; kingdom Metazoa; phylum Chordata; class Amphibia; order Gymnophiona; family Rhinatrematidae; genus Rhinatrema; species Rhinatrema bivittatum. Next base: position 332,786,539 of record NC_042620.1, read on the forward strand.
GAACAACTCTTATTGTTTCAGTGATAGCTTAGATAGGCCCCGAAGCAAGGTAGTAGATGACCTTGGAGTAGGAGGGGCCCGTTCAGTTCCTTAAATTGCACCCGCTACTAGTGGTAAAGACTCATGCAGTCTGCCCAGTTCGCTTCCTTTTTATTCTTCCTTTCCAAAATAAAACAGACTTATTACAGCAGTGAGCCACAGTGCCACTCTGGATTGGCCAAACTTTCAGAGACTTTTGAAATTGGTGAAGGTACGTGAGAAGATTAAAGGGAACAGCAAATTTTGCCATCCGTTGCTGCTCTGGGAGGAAGAGGGGTTAAAAACTAAAGAACTTGGACCTCCGTTCGGCAGCATTCTCGAGCTCCATAAATGTCTAAACATCTGGAGATCTTTGACCCAAGATATTTTTTCTCATGCTGTAACTAAACGTTATTTGGACTAAGTCGGGGAATAGGCATTTTGGTCCCATGATGATGTATTCCTGTGCATGATCTTTTACACACATGTGATGTCTTTTTTTTTTTTTCAGGCTAGAAATCATTGATCACAATTCAGAGCTTGACGAAAGGAAAATGTAAAACGAGAGTAAGCATCGCTGGTCCTTGAGTACCACAAGTCAGTTGGGTTTTCAGATATCCACACTGAATATGCATGAGAAAAATCTCCATATACTGGGCCTCTACGGTATGCTAATATACAGTCTCTCGTGCATCTTCACTGTGGTTATTCTGAAAACCCGACTATCTGTGCAGTCCCGAGGACAGGTTTGGGAAGCCCTGATCAAGAATATACAAGCTAGGATTGGGCTGGTGGCCTCAGTGGCAACTGCTTGATTACCATAGGTCTTCCCCGGCAACATTCCCGGGCCCTGGGGGCAGGGGAGGGAGCACAACACCGGTGGCCAGACTTAAGGCCCATGCCTGCAGGGCTCCAGCAAGAGTGGGAATTGTCACTGCACTGTCTGAGGTTAAGCGAGTCGGGAATGGGGTATAAAACAGGGGGGAAAATACCCTGGATAATTGTATAAAGGCTGATTCCAACTGAGCCATATAACCCCCCCCCCCCCCAGGAGCAGGGGGAAACTGCTAGAACAACAGCAACAACAAAAAAGCAATAGCTAACTATAAACCATGAGTTATTTCCAACCCAAGAAAATACATTGAACATTGTTTAGCACAAAACATTTCAAGAGTTAAATGCTGGTGCCATGTGTTGGTATTTAGGACATCTTCATGCACTGCTCTCAGGGATATGGATAATTAGCTGGTTATAAACATTGGGGGCCCAATATTCAAAGATAACCGGTTATCTAAGTTATCCGGATTTAAGTTATCCCGTTAACTTAGAATGGATATTCAGCAGCATGGCTGTGCTACTGAATATAACTGGAGAAGTGCTAGTTAAACAGATAATTTATATCCGGATAATGCTAGACCTATTTAGCTGGTCTAACTTATTCATTTAACTTAACTGGATGAGGCTGAATATAGGCACTTAATCTGGTTATGATAACTGGATAAGTTGCCCCCACCTTGATCTGCCCATTTCCTGCCCCCAAGATATATGGCTGTCTACTTGACCGGATAATTATTTATCCTGCTAAATGGCGACTGCTGAACATAGCCAGATATTCAATGGCTGCCTCTTAGTCGGATAAGTCCTACTTAACCAGCTAAGTAGCATTTTAGGGCCAGTCCAGTGGCTCAGTGGCAGCACTGTCACATGGAAGACCTGAGTTCAATTCCTGGGTCAGGGCTTTCCTTTTCTGGATTGGCTGGGATTGGGACTGGGGCTACTGCAGGTGTAGCATTCACAGCTCTGGAGGAGGAAGGGAGCCTCAGCCATTGCTTAAGGGTGACACCTACTGGCCAGACCTAGGGTGCACATACCTTGGGTTCCATCGGGAGCCATGGTCTGTGGCCCCTGCTCGAGGATTGCACCCTTCGCTGATTGCACAAATAAGAGACCAAATGTTTTCCATAGCGGGTCCCAAGTTGTGGAATTCACTACCAGAGACATCACACCTGAAAACAGAAAGAAAGAGTTTCAAATGTGAACGAAAGACCTGGCTCTTCAAAAATGCATATGGTTTAACTTAAATCATCAATATGAAGATAATTTCACTATCAAAAATCAGAGACAATGCGTAATGAGGTACAACCTGCCCGGAGGCATAAAAAGCAGACGTATACGAAGAAGAAGAAAAGCAACCTCAGGGTTGAACAACAGGGGACGTCCAAGTACAGAATAATGACTACAACTCCCAGGCTCCTTGAGCAGCTAATAGAAGCAAGGGCCCAGGAGGAGGTGGAGTCAGCAGCTGAATCAAATGATAATGAATCAGATTCAGCTGAGACAATGCTGTGGGAGGAAGAGGGCATGCCAGAGTGGGGAAAAGAGTATGAGAAGAGCAGCTGTTCTGAGACAGAGGAGGAGATGGACCTGGAGCTGCTAACAGAGGACTCTTTCCTATCAAGCATGGAAACTGAGTGAGTGACTTTGATAAGGGAAGGGAGAATTTAAAGTTAAGAAAGAATGTTTTTTTTTCTTAGCACTCTTACAAGGTATTTTCTGTTTGTTTGATAAGGGAAGACTGCTTCCTGCAGCACAGCCGTAGGGGAGGGTTGTTCAAACTCCCCAGCAGGGTGGTGATTTAGGCTGAAAAGGCCTGTTTTGTTCAAAGGGGAGTTTTTCTGATACTATTGAGAACTTTAGAAAAGAGATTGACATGAACTAGCATTGAACTGTTCTTCAATGTTTTACCTGGGGGAACTTGGTGGGACATTGAGCCAAGGAGATCCTCGGTTTAAGGCCCGACCCCTTGGACATTCGGGAAACCTAAAGAGGAGGCCGGCCAGAAGTCAAAGGCTACTAGGACGGCGTCAGTGACTTCCGGAACCAAGTGTGCTGAATTAGACGGTTGTTCAATGACTGACTACCTATTCGGGAGGAACCTCGGAGGTGCGTCGTGACAAATGTCAGTAGAACTAGTAAAAGTAATGAGCGATGTAAAGTGTATTATGACAACTTATTGACTAATCCTTGAAGATCATTGAAGTGGAACTTACATATTACAAACTACTGTCCTGACCTCTAATTAATTTGTATCTAATATTGTGTTGACCTAGCGTATGTATTTATTGTTGTAAAGATCTAGACTATGAATATTGACTTAGATTATGAATATTGTTTTTTGCAAACCGTTGTGATCTTCTTTTGGAATGACGGTATATAAAATGCCTAAATACATAAATCTATATATGGTGCAATTTGTAAACAATCTGATGGAAATGTTACGTGTGCCACCTGCGGCAGACTCGTGGCACGATCCCCTCACCTCTCTTCAGTAACTCTGGTGCCTGGTCCCTCGTCTCTGGCGGTGGTCTGTCCTCGGGCCACCCCTGGTGCCTATGGCTCAGCTACAGACCCTGGTGTCTCCAGTCCAGCTACCAGCTCTACCACTCTACACCAGACCTCTCTGCGTGGCCCACGGAGAGACGCTGCTACTCGGCACCATGCCCCTCCCTAGGCGCATGCACACGCATCATTGAACCTTAAGTAGGGCCTGCGGCGGGAACCAAGCTGCAGCCCTGAATGATGATGTCAGCGGAGCACTGGTACTTAAGCCCAGGCTCCGCTCCCTAGCTTTGCCTTTGCAACAGGTCTCCTCGCTGGTCGAGTACTCGCTGCCTCCTCAGAGATTCATCTCATTCCTGTGTTCCTCGCTGACCCTGGTTCCTGATTCATTTGCTCCTATGTTCCTGCTCTTCAACCCTTCCTCGGATTGCGTACACAGACTGACTCTGCTTTGCCTGACCACGTCGCTGACTCTCTCCAAGCCCGGACCTCTGCTTTGCCTGACCACATTTATTTATTTATTTATTTAGTAACTTTTATATACCGACGAACGTTGGGAACATCTCGTCGGTTTACATATAACAGAACTGAGCAACAGGCTTTACAATTTTTGCGTAATTAGATAATTAAATAAGGAACATTCAGAGCATACAAATAACCGATTAGATTATATAAGTAAAATTATAAAAGTGTGATACATGAAAGAGGTTATCACTGATTCTCTCCAGACCCAGACTTCTGTATCGCCTGATGACTCCGTTGCCTCTCTCCAGACTCAGACCTCTCCATCGCCTGACTACTGTATCTGCGGAGCGCACTGTTAACACGTGTTTGGACGCGCGTTTTCGACGCGCTAGCTTTACCCCTTATTCAGTAAAGCCATGCGTTCGGAAACCGGACACCAGCAAAATTGAGCTAGCTTTACCCCTTATTCAGTAAGGGGTAATAGCGCGTCGAAAACGCGCATCCAACCCCCCCCCCCCCCCGAAACTAATAGCACCCACAACATGCTAATGCATGTTGATGGCCCTATTAGTTATTCCCGCGTGATTCACTAAGTAAAATGTGCAGCCAAGCCGCACATTTTACTTTCAGAAATTAGCGCCTACTCAAAGGGAGGCTTTAATTTCTGCCAGCACCAGGAAAGTGTACAGAAAAGCAGTAAAAACTGCTTTTCTGTACACCCTCCAACTTAATATCATGGCGATATTAAGTCAGAGGTCCCAAAGTAAAAAATAATTAAAAATAAAAAAAAATAAAATTTAAAATCGGCCTGCGGCTTGCGGGTTGAAAACCGGACGCTCAATTTTGCCGGCGTCTGGTTTCCGAACCCGTGGCTGTCAGCGGGTTTGAGAACCGACGCCGGCAAAATTGAGCATCGGCTGTCAAACTCGCCGACAGCCGCCGCTCCTGTCATAAAAGAGGCTCTAGGGACGCGCTAGTGTCCCTAGAGCCTCTTTTTACCGCGGGCCCTCATTTAAATACTGAATCGTGCGCACAGGAGATCGGGCACTCGCCCACTCTCCCGCGACTTTTACTGAATCGGCCTGAGTATTAGGAAGCTAATAGCTAGCATATTTAAAACAAATCGGAGAAAGTATTTTTTTTTCACCTATTGCACAATTAAACTATGGAAATTGTTGCCAGAAGATGTGGTGAAAGAAATTAGCGTAGCTGGGTTTAAAAAGGCTTAGACAAGATCCTGGAGGAAAAGTGTCATTCAAAGGAATTAGCAACAATGTTCACAGACAACAGAACTGAAATTCATTAAACCTGGGAAAGACGGATGTTGCAAGTCATGCTCTTCCCCTGTCAATCCCATCAGGGGAGCGAAGAGACCAAGAAGATCAGTGTAAAGAATGCCTTTATTAAAAATTGCCCGACTCTGGCCGAGTTTTGCTCTCGCAGGAGCTGCCTCAGTTGATGGGTTAATTTTTTCTCAGCTGTTAGGGTATCCATATTTGGATATTTGTTTCCAGCTCTCGCTCTCTATAATATATATATATATATATATATATACACACACAATATATACAGTATATGGAGGTTTGGTATACCATTGGGGTCAGAGAGCATAGTATTATCCCTCCACATCTCAGTCTCTCAGACCAAGGAGGGAGCTCCGTCAGCTCACCATTCTGACACCAGAGTAAGGTGTCAGACACAAAGGCTGAGTGTTGATGCTGATCTCATACAGGTGTCACACTGATACATTTACAGGGTTATTTTCAACAGTGTACGTGAGTCAACACATCAGCATACAAGTCAGTGCGTCTAAAGTTACAGCTGTATTTTATAAACCGTGTGGCGGCAGTAGCACAGTTTATAAATTACTGTCTATCTCCGCCTCAAAAGTACCCACTCGGTTTTTTTTTAAATGCAGGGATCCGCATAGTTTGTACAACTATGTGTGCGAACGTTTAATCACCAGCTCTCCGTCATCTGCACCAGTTCATCCAGACCTCCACCAGTTCACCCTGAACTGCTGCCACCAGACCTCCTATATGAAAACTTGCAGACTAAAGACAAGTGCGATTTCATTTCCACGACTCGAAAGCAGGTGCTAAGTTGCACATACACCAATTCCAAAATGGCCACTTGCACGCACACTCTCAAAGTGCGCCCTGGAACACTCTCGAAATGCCTGCATAGAAGTATGCACCAAAAAGGTAAGTTAGCATGTACTTCTGACTTCTGAAAATTTCCCTTATTTTATTTATTTGTAAAATTTGATAGTGTGCAATTCCCTGAAACATCAAAGCAGGTGACAACAGAACCACGAAATAAAGTCATATTACATAACAACCTTCCCATCAAAGAAAAAAACACAACCCAGTCCTCCCCCAATACAATCCCAGTTCCCCTCCAGATTAAATCCTCCCTTAGAATAGGAAAGCACTGTCATCAGGTAACCTAAGTTCATGACTCAAAGGCTTCCACAAGCTTCCTGAATTTTAGAGAGATTGTCCCACTTTAGACCCCTTGCCAAACGCATGGCGCAAAGCAGCTAAAGGCAGAATTATCAGTCGGGGCAAAACAATAGAAGGGGTTGGTGGTAATAACTGGCTGGGCTTGAGCCATATCAGAGCATCCGTCAAATATTTGTGGGCCAGTCTCATGAAGACATTTGAAAACTAGTACCGGTATCTTAAAGGTTCTGTCTAAACTGAACTGGTAACCAATTGTTACATTTGGTGGTCCATGGACTACTCCCGCCGACCGCCGCACTCACCCCCTCGGCCAGGCCCATCTTGCCTGCTTCTGACGCCTTGCTGTGGCTCCATGTGGTGCTCTTCCGCACTCTGGTGTGGCCACATGCTGCTGCTGCCTCACCCGACCCGACACTGCTGACTCCTCATGTGACCCAACACAGCTAACACCTCGCCTGGCCTAGCGCCGCCCACTCCTCCTGTGGCCCAATGCCGCAAACTCCAGTTGACGGCCCCCTTCTAGGCACACACATGGCCGTCCTCCCATGATTTAAAGGGCTAATGGTGGGAACGGGTCCACAGCACCAGATGATGAGGTCATCACTGAAGCCCTATAAAAAGGCTCAATTGCTCCTGCCTCTTTGCCTCAGCAAAGGTCCTACTAGTTGCAGTAGAGTGGTTGCCTCAGCATCTTCAGTTCCTGTCTTGTCTTCAGTTCAGCAACTTGTCTTCAGCCAAATCTTGTCATCAGTGTTCCTTGCCCACCTGTGCTTCTCCTTGCCTACTGACCCAGCCTATCCATCCCAACTTCTCTTTCGGATGGATATCTGGTTTGATCTCAGCTTGATCTTGGATACCCCTGTCCGCAGCCTGCCACAGACCACTGCCTGTTACCAGATATGCTTGACCGCAACCTACTACTGACCACTGCCTGTTACCGGATATGCCTGGCCACCACGTGTCCTGACCAGCACTCAGACCTTGGACCATCTGTCCTCTCACTGCTTCCATTCAGGGATCCAAGGATGACAACCTCTGCCAATAGCAGAGACCCCCCCCCCCCCCCCACCTAAGACCTGCTGGCCCCAGCACCCAAATGCTCAGCCCGAGGCAAAAGTCCAGTAGGGTCTTTGCTTTGTCTGGGTCTGCCTGCCAACACTAGGAACCTGCAGGGCTGCTCTTTGCAGGTTATGCCAATCCTACCTCAGCCCAAGGGTCCACTAATGGAACACCTATGTAATTCCTTAAGTACAGGGCTAATGAAATCCCACCTCTTTTTCACCTTCATCAGCAATCATGTAAGAAAGGAGCAGTACTCCACCTGACTCATCAAAGTGGCCAGATCCTAACATTCCAAGTATGGTGACAATTGACCTAAGGACCATAAGTGGAAGAAGGAGGAGCTGACTACTGAGGAGATCTGGTCACACACAGTCAATTTGTCATCTAAATAACACCTAGTGTACATACGCATTGCTTTGGTGTCACCTGATTCCCCCCAGCTGGGGTAATTCCGTGAAGGGTCTACCCACCCTTGGAATCCAAGGAGCTTCTGTTTTAGCTGGATTCACAAGAAGCTTCGAGGATAACAGCCAACCAACCACAGCTTCCAAATAGGAGTTACATCTTGATATAGCTTCCTGCTGCTCTTCTCCTAGATATATAATCAACTGTATTTTATTTATTTTAAAAAACTTGTATTTTGCACATATCTGGATGTTCAAGGCGGATAACAAAAAGTTCATTCATAAAAAGTTAATTAAAAAAGGACTAAAACATAGTACAATAGATAAAAACAAACACATTAAAACACACTAAAACGATCAAATTACAATCAGAGATTGCCATTTGAAACCAACAAGGAATAAAATAATTTATAAAATCTGCGAGCTGCTGACGGCAAACATAACGTATAGTTCTATATATGTAGCAGTCAGCATGAAAACTTTCAATAAGGGATAGCAAGGGACAAGAGTCAAGTAGACTATAAAGAGTGGAGGTGGCAGCGCCTACTCCTGAGGGACTCCACATCAACGGGGATGGGAGGATGAACAATCTGAAGCCCTAAAGATGTTGTAGGAGTGGTCACATGAAAAAAAATAAAGAGGCAAAACCAAGCCAAGGCAGTCTCCGTGATTCCCTGACTGGGTAATCTATTCAGTGGAATAGCTTGGTCCACAGACTTAGATGCAGCTGTTCGAGCCAACATGACAACAAGGGAATCAAGTCCCTCACTGCCTGAAGATGAATCCAATTTACCAGTGTCCGTTCCCTGGCCCTCTCCGAAACCCCACTTGCCGCTGATAGGAAGCCTGCTCCCCTTGTTTAAATGTCCTTGAACCTGCATTAATACCACTTTATAAGCTTTGAAAGGAAAGATAAATTAGGAACATCAGGCACAACGGCTACCTTCCTGTGTAAATCTTGATTTTATAGGCACAACCTTTAAAGACTAAGGGTCTGAGCTATGAGCTGAGCATCATCCCTTCTCAGCCTTTTTTTTTTTTGACTGAGAAGCTTTATGTTAAACAATTTTATTGCGCTTTTTCAAGTTAGCATCAAACACACAATACATCATGTTGAACACAGTGGTTCTTCAGCATGCAATATCGAATAACAAATCAAATAGCGAACACCCCAACTGAGCACCCATCCCTTTCTCCCCTCCCCCCCCCCTCCCAACTAATAACGACCAGTGCATACTGCGATACGGGTGCTAGGACGCAACATTCAGGGGTCCCAGTACAGACCAGTGGATAAGGAATTTCAGGCATTCAAAATCCAGCTGCGTGCTCCATGTGGCAAAGCCTGTAAATACGGGTCCCAGATCTGAAGGAACGTGCGACGCAACGTAGGTGATGTTCGAGCTGTCATCTCTTCCATGGGGGTGAACATCCCCGCCATCCGATCCTATTAAGGAAATAATCACTTTACAAGTACCGCCAAAAAGCAAGGAAATTAAATCTGGTGGTGTTAAAATAAACAAACTCGGTTTTTGTTTTTTACTCTGTGACCCTATAACCTGGAGAGACTGAAGTAAAGCAAAGCAAAATAGGACATTGATTTTTTTTTTTGTCTGTATGTTGGGGAGGGAGCACTGGATGTCACCGAAGATTTGAGTGGCCGGGCACCTCAGGAAATTCAAGCCCAGTTTCCTACCTATGTACATGCCGGAGTGGACATAAGAACATAAGAAATTCCCATGCTGGGTCAGACCAAGGGTCCATCAAGCCCAGCATCCTGTTTCCAACAGTGGCCAATCCAGGCCATAAGAACCTGGCAATTACCCAAACACTAAGAAGATCCCATGCTACTGATGTAATTAATAGCAGTGGCTATTCCCTAAGGGGCGGATTTTCAGAGCCCTGCTCGCGTAAATCCGCCCAAAACCGGGCGGATTTACGCGAGCAGGGCCCTGCGCGCCGGGAAGCCTATTTTACATAGGCCTCCCGGCGCGCGCAGAGCCCCGGGACTCGCGTAAGTCCCGGGGTTCTCGGAGGGGGGCGTGTCGGGGGCGTGTCGGGGGGCGGGCCCGGTCGTCGCGGCGTTCCGGGGTCGTGTCGGCAGCGTTTTGGGGGCGGGTACGGGGCGTGGCTACGGCCCGGGGGCGTGGCCGCGCCCTCCGTACCCGCCCCCAGGTCGCGGCCCGGCGCGCAGCAGGCCCGCTGGCGCGCGGGGATTTACGTCTCCCTCCGGGAGGCGTAAATCCCCCGACAAAGGTAAGGGGGGGGTGTAGACAGGGCCGGGCGGGTGGGTTAGGTAGGGGAAGGGAGGGGAAGGTGAGGGGAGGGCAAAGGAAAGTTCCCTCCAAGGCCGCTCCGATTTCGGAGCGGCCTTGGAGGGAACGGGGGGAGGCAGCGCGGCTCGGCGCGCGCAGGCTATACAAAATCGATAGCCTTGCGCGCGCCGATCCAGGATTTTAGTGGATACGCGCGGCTCCGCGCGTATCTACTAAAATCCAGCATACTTTTGCTTGAGTCTGATGCGCAAGCAAAAGTAGGCTGATCGCGCTTCTTTTAAAATCTACCCCTAAGGATAATTGATTAATAGCCATTAATGGACTTCTCCTCCAAGAACTTATCCAAACCTTTTTTGAACCCAGCTATACTAACTGCACTAACCACATCCTCTGGCAACAAATTCCAGAGCTTTATTGTGCGTTGAGTGAAAAAGAATTTTCTCCAATTAGTCTTAAATGTGCTATTTGCTAACTTCATGGAATGCCCCCTAGTCCTTCTATTATTCGAAAGTGTAAATAACCGAGTCACATCTACTCGTTCAAGACCTCTCATGATCTTAAAGACCTCTATCATATCCCCCCTCAGCCGTCTCTTCTCCAAGCTGAACAGCCCCAACCTCTTCAGCCTTTCCTCATAGGGGAGCTGTTCCATCCCCTTTATCATTTTGGTTGCCCTTCTCTGTACCTTCTCCATCGCAACTATATCTTTTTTGAGATGCGGCGACCAGAATTGTACACAGTATTCAAGGTGCAGTCTCACCGTGGAGCGATACAGAGGCATTATGACATTTTCCGTTCTATTAACCATTCCCTTCCTAATAATTCCTAACATTCTGTTTGCTTTTTTGACTGCTGCAGCACACTGAGCCGACGATTTTAAAGTATTATCCACTATGATGCCTAGATCTTTTTCCTGGGTGGTAGCTCCTAATATGGAACCTAACATTGTGTAACTACAGCAAGGGTTATTTTTCCCTATATTTATCACCTTGCATTTATCCACATTAAATTTCATCTGCCATTTGGATGCCCAATCTTCCAGTCTTGCAAGGTCCTCCTGTAATGTATCACAGTCTGCTTGTGATTTGTATCATCCGCAAATTTTGCTAACCTGAGCGGGCAAGTGCGGATGAGTGGGAGGGCCGCATCCAGAGCCTGCCCCAAGTTTCAATTTGTAAAGTGCTATTTTCTCACACCAGAAAGCAAGCTCCTCCTCGAAGTCCTGCACGCAGGGCACGTGGGGACTTTGCTTTCAAGAAAAGCGTGCTCTGCAAGCTTTGATAAGGCGCTTGGCCAAGAACGACACAAGCCATGTCCTCTCAGGTCCTGGATGGTTTGCGTAGAATGCCTCCTTTCCGTCATGAATTCGTTTTTTCTGTAAGCTGGATCTCTCCTGCTTTAAATGTACGCTTTTATTGTTAACCCCTCGATGATCATTTTACAAGCGGTATATTACATTTAAATACACAAATGAGGGTTTCTCTATGTAGACTCAACCCTCGTGCTTGTATGCAGCCAATTAAGAACAGAGGAAGTCCCAGATCCCCCGGGGAACACTCACAAGTCTTCTCTAGGGCTGAATATCATCTGAAATTCAGAGACGGGGGAAGCTGCCTCAAAGCAGTGGTGCGAATAAATACCGGATACTCAAGCAGAGTACGAAGCTGCACGAAATCATGGAAACATGCAAGCTATTCCACATTGGAATGATAATTGTAAAAAGCATTCTCCATTGTCGGAAAGAGGGAATCAAAGACAATGTGCAGTTCAAAGGAAGAAAGTCCACGCTCAGTGTTAAAGATTAATTAGTTCTCCGGTTACCGAAGCAGCAGTGTGATCCGTGGTATTACTTCGTTACTCTGTCAAGTAAAGCAAAGATTGTGCTGGAATTGTTAATGTCACAAAGCGGGAGAAACGTAACCGGAGGCTGATTGTGTTGCCCTTAAGGCGTTCAGTTCTAAACATTTCTGCTTGGATATCCTCCGTGGGCCCTTATACTGAAGTCTGTGGAAAGGGCGATTTGTGTACACTCCAGAAGGAGGCCGGTGGCCAATTACTGGTGCAGAATGCTAGCCCTCCCGCAGCAGAATGTCAGCATCACTTTCTTTTTACGTTTAATTTTTAAAACTTAAATTTAGCGGTTGTGAACGTGACTGTGCCGAGGAAGACTACACAGCAGGGGCGGCACAGGAAGCAGCAGTGCCAGCACTCCCCACCCCTCAACACACTGCCCCAGCACAGAACGAGTGCAGCACAGGCACACACACACACACACACTAACACACAATCCCACCACTGGACAAGAACAGCACACGGAGTAACAGCGCGAGGTTTTCTCACACATTGGCCCACCGGTACAGCAAAAAACGTCATTTGTATAGCTATTCAATTGTTTGTCTTTCTGCTGCATCCATCACTAAAAAATGTCAAACGGTGCCAAGTGTAGGTCACTGAGCTGTAATGACTTTATCTGAGCTGAATTTGAGCTGGTGGCCTAAGGTGGAGACGATGCAATAAGACCCATGTTAAAGCAGGTGTCCGTTTCCCTAACACGCACACAGCCACGTCTCCTGGGTGCCCGGTGCAATATTTAAATGAGCTGCTGCAGTAGAAAGGACGCGCTAGGGGAGAATTGTGCATCCTTAGCGCTCAAATACATCGGGCGCCCTCAGTTGCAACGGGCGCTCAATATGAGATTCCGTTTTATCCCGCTTCAGGTCTAATATACACGCAAAATAGGAAGGGGCGAAACTGGTCTGGAGCGTGTCTATTGTGCGTGTGTAGTGTTTGTCAGAATTTATTATTTTTTTTTAATCAAGCCATTGCATTATACTATTATTCTAAAACACCGCAAGCAGTAGATTTTAAGTATCGCAACAATACCAAGTAGAAGGAACTTCAGAGGATGGTATTTTTTAAAATTTCTCCTGAGCCCTTGACTCACGGATTGATTCAACGCCAGCTCTGGGGCTGGAGTTAAATTGTCCGCGTTAAAAAAGTGCGTGTTGGGTCACGTGTTGTGATGGGGCTGAGGAAGACGAGTGCTTTCTTGAGCTCCGAGCAGCAGCCGCCTTTTATCCGCTGATATCTCAGCCATCCCCAGCAAAATCGGCCAGATTCCTTTCAAAACCTACGGATCTTATGTCAGTAGACAAGTATATGCATAAATCGCCGGGAATCATGGCTCTTAAAGTAGGAAAAAAGGAAAAAAAAAAAAAGTGAGGCCTGCTCCAGAAAAGCAGGCTGCAGATGGAGGGGACAGTACAGACCCGGCCCCGTCGCAGGCCACCCTGGATGATCTAGCAGAGAAAGTTGCGCTAGCAGTAGTGGCGGCATTGGATGCTGGGCTTGACAACCTCTCCTCTCAGATAGCCACGGTCCAGAATTCGCCGGAAGAATTACATCCACGCCTGGAAGTATTAGAGGGCCGCACATTAACCTTAGAGGATGACTCTAACACCTCTTGCCAGGCAGCTAGCGTCCCTGGAGACCCAAATCAAATCGTACAAGGAAAAGCTGGGACGACCTGGAGAACAGATCCCCACGAAGTAACCTGCGCTTCGCAGGGCTCCCAGAATCTATCGCAGAGGCTAATTTAGCCAGCGTTTTGGAGAAATGGCCACCCGAGGCGCTAGAGATTCCGTCGCTCGACACCTCCTTAAAGATAGAGGGAGCCCACGGACTGGGAATCAGAAAACCTGAGGGTCCCAGACCCAGAACCACCACTGCCAGATTTCTTAACGGAGCTCAGAAGCAGGAAACATTGAGAATTTACAGACAACCTCGGGAGCTAAAGTATCAGGGAGCTCAGGTAGGCCTGTTTCAAGATTACTCTGCCACTGTCTCACAAAGCCGTAAAAAGTGTGTGTTGGGCACCCAGCGATTTTCTGTATTGGGGGGGTGCTAGCTAATGGCATCATCTACATGGCATTTACATATGCTGAGCGCTATCGGCTACACGTTTGTTTGGATGTGCTAATCTTATTGCACCGGGTGCTAGTCTAGCGCGTCCATAACATGCATCCAGTCGCAGGCAGATCTGTGTGCTAGGCTGAACGCACTTTATTGCATCGTCCTGTCTGTGTTTCCAATCCCAGTCCAATCCAGTCCCCATGCTCTCTTTCTTTTGATAAGCTAAAATCATTTTCATGAGGGATTAATACTGATGTATTTCTACAACCCCTTTGAACTCACACACCCTCTTGGTACAGAAAGCAAGCCATACATGTATCAGTTCAGCAGCACAAATCACTGGGGATAGCCATGTTTCATGGAGCGCTACTGCAGAGCAGAACAGTTTGGGCCAGATTGTAGTAGGTACGCGCGGGTGGAGATTTCTGCACGCAACCCAACGTGCACAAATCTACGCCAATCGAGCATGTTATAAAATCCAGGGTCGGCGCGCGCAAGGGGGTGCACACTTTACCTTGCGTACGCCGAGCCCCGTTTCCTCCGCCCCCCCCCCCCCTTCCCCTATCTAACCCGCCCCCCAGCCCTACTTAAATCCCCCCCACCTTTATTTTCTTATTTACGCCTGCCTCTGGGCAGGTGTATGTTGCGCGCGCCGGCCGAGTGCCGGCACGCAATCCCCGGCAAGGCCACTGTGCTGGAGGCCTTGGTCCTGCCCGCACCCCCGGACCGCCCCGCCCACTCCCCGTCCCTTTTTTCAAGCCCCGGGACATACACGCGTCCTGGGGCTTGCGCGCTTCGCCGGGCCTATGCAAAATAGGCTCGGCGCGCGCAGGAGCGGGTTTAAAAGGGTTACACGCGTCCGCGCGTAACCCTTTTAAAATCCGCCCCTTTGTGTTTTCTGATCAGTTGCAATGCTGACATTTATTTATTTATTTATTTTTAGATTTTTATATACCGGTGTTCCTGTATGAAATACAGATCACATCGGTTTGCACTGAAACAGAACAAAAATTACGCCAAGAGGCGGTACATGTAACAAGGTTAAGGAACTTGGAGACCGGGTAAACTAGTTTCAGAAATTAACATTGAAAATATTGTAAAGTCTCTTTGAGCATCCAAATCATAAAATAAGGCGTAACTGTCTAAGTCAAATGTGTTCTGCAGAAGGGATTAGAATCAATGTCAAGTAGTAGAAAAGAACATGAAGATTGCGACGGAGAGAAAATCTTAATAGCTGGAGGTGAAAAATATGCTCATAGTTCTGGAAAAGCTTGGCTAAAGAGCCAGGTTTTAATTTTCTTTTTGAAGGAGGCGTGGCAGAGCTCTAGACGGATGTCTGGCGGGAGCACATTCCATTGGACGGGGCCTGCTAAAGATATGGCACGTTTCTGACATGAACTGCAAACAATCATATGCCGTTGCGGTCAAGTGGATGAGCAAAGTTCTCACAGAATCCAGAACTTTCTTTGGCCTCTGTGGATAGCGTGTCCCGTCAAACACCACTGCACACTGTATCGGCTGTGTGACAGCTGCCACATGTTGCAAACTGGCTCGTTTCCTTTCATAAGCCTTCCAGAAGAATAGTGTGCAGTCTGTTGGTTGGCTTTTGTCTGTGCATTTCTTTTATGTTTCACAGGCTCGGTACTCGTAGGTAGCCGACTCACTGGCATTTCTCACGGTGATAGATTTATAAAAGCAGTACAATAATTGCAATTCCACGTTCAATGCGCCTTCCCAATGGCCCTGATTAAAATGTTTCAGTAGGCCCTGTATCGTAAAGTTAAAATATTTTATTAATGCAAATGCATTCTACTAGCTTAATTACTGCAGCAACTGCTGGAGCTAAGAGAAAGTGGGATATTTCTCAGGGCTCTGAAGGGCTAATGATAGCAATCACACTGCTGTAGGCATTATTTCTTTGCATTCATCATTCCTTGCTCTTATTCAATCAGTCTTTTCATTCCTTGTTTAATTTTGTTAATTATTTACATAGCAGTCCAGGAAACTATTATTAAAGAATATTAGGTGCTCAAGGGGTGTTTTTTTGTTTGTTTTTTTTTGTGTGAGCCAGAGATCGCTTGACATGTTTAAAAGAAAATAAGCAAATTCAGCTATGTGAGTATTAATAAACTAAGAACATAAGGACAGCTATGCTGGATCAGACCAATAGTCCATCAAGCCCAGCATCCTGTCTCCAACAGTAGCCAGCCCAGGTCGCCTGGAAGCACCTGACAAATTGTTTCATGTTGGTTTTCCCCATGAAGATATTCGTATTCCACATTTCTTGTCCATCAATGCAGATTGCGTAACACATACATATCAGTACAATTAACTGCCAACAACAACACAATACAATAACAGCTCAAACAAATTGATTAAAAGCTTCGATAAAATAACGTCCTCGTTTTGTTCCTAAAACTTAGGTAGAGGTCACGTGATGCGATAGCCTGGTGAGACGCGTTCACCAGAGTTCCGGGTGCTGGGCCTCCCTAAAACTAACGATCCGAAGTGACAAACCTCTCAAAACGACGCTTTAGAGGTGTGGGAGCAAAAGAGAAACTGACCTGGCACAAAATTCAGCCGTTTCCAGTGCGGAGGTGATGTCAGCGAAGCCGCCCCCAAAGGAGAAGGACAAAATAAAACCCCTGAGCGCCAAGACCAAAATGGCTGACGGAGGGAGAGCACCGGAAAGTGCAGGCCTTGATGAAGCAGCAATTGCCCGGCTGACGGCTGCAGTAGTGGCGGCGCTGGAGCATAAATTTGAAGCTCCAGGGAGGAAGACTCACAACCAATGTCAGGAAGTATTTCTTCATGGAGAGGAAGTGGTGAAAACCAGAACTGTGAAGGACATAAAAGGGGCGTGGGATAAACACTGTGGATCCATAAAGTCTAGAGGACTTGAATGAAGAGTGGGTGGCTCGTGGGAATGACGGCTACTGCCTGAAGAGAATACCCTTATTCAATAAACATACACACGGTTAATGTGACTCCAACATTGCTCTAAGCTTTAACGGCAAGAGGGAATGTGGAAAAAAGGATTTGCATTCACAAAAAAGCGGGGAGTAGCTTGCTTGTTACGGCGGTTACTACCCCAAACCAAATAAGCCTGATACTTCACTTTCAATGCATATTCAGCATAACTCTCTGCTTCAACAGCAGGGGGAATGAAGAAAAGTGGATCTATATACAGACAACAACCAACAAGGACTGAATTACATAGTCTGGGTAAACAAATAAGCATGGGTGTAGCTTGCTTATTGTGGCAGTTACTACCCTAACTAATTAAGCTAGATATTTCACTTAGATGCAGTAACAACACTGCTCTCTACATTAATGGTGGGGGTGGAAGGGAAATAGAACCAAAAGGTTACTAAGAGCCAAGAGTAACAGATAAGTATGAGAGAAAAAAAAAGTGTGAAGCTTGCTGGGCAGACTGGATAGGCTGTTTGGTCTTCTTCGTCATTTCTGCCGTCATTTCTATGTTTATATAAATTTGAAGGTATAACAGTACTAAGGTGCCAATGGAGTTTTCAATGTTTTTCACCTGCCACTGCAGTGATATTTGGTGACTGCAGATAACAGTTTTGGAGTGTTCTGTTCCCATGTTTATATATTCTTAATTATGTACGTTATTTACCATCACTTTGGTACGGTTCTAATAGAAAGTAGGGTCAGCACCCTAGCGCATTAAATTTGGACCTCTAGCCCAGATTCGGGGCAGTTATATACAACTTATAGGGAATGGGGTTACGTTCTAATCAGATCACATCTCGGGGGGGGGGGCCCCAAACAGGCCTAATCGGATCTGCGGCGGCCCGGGCCAGCCTTGAGGTAGGTGGGGGACCCGGGGCACGGCCCGGGGCCGCAGCAAAGATCGCTGGAGAGAGTATTACAACTTCAAACCCTGTTTGGTTCATTTGCGGGATTAAAAATCAATGTAGAGAAATCAGAGGCTATGGACCTTGGCGGGTCAGTAAAGCAGGGCCGGGCAGGTATTTTTCCGTTGCGATGGGTGGCCCAAGAAATGAGATATTTAGGTATTCAATTAACACGGGATACGGCTGAATTGAAAATCTGGGGTGCATTGCCTCTGCCTCTAACTGGCAAAATGTTCCTGTTTGAAAATGATGGAGTTGCCTCGCTGGCTCTAAGTGTTGCAGCAAGTTCCATTTTGGCTGCTGAAAAAAGAGCTTACGAGAATCAACAGTATGGTACGCAAATATCTTTGGGGGGGGGGGAGGGGGGGAAGAAAGCGAGACTTGCACTGAAAACCCTGCAATTGCCTAAAACTCAAGGGGGATTGGGATGTCCTAACTGGAGGGACTATAATTTGGCCTCCCTCCTGAGACATATAAAAGATTGGGTAGACGAGACTGGGCGGTTCACCCCTTGGGCATTCCTTAGGGAATGGTCACACCCTTATGCCCCCCCCGTAAACATGATGCAGATGCCACATTCCACAGCTATAGCTCCATTTTATAATCATTTGGGGTAACCCTCAATTTTCGGCGGGACTAGAGCACCGGGTGTTTAAACAGTGGAGCCATAAGGGATTAAAGGGGGTGCATCAATTCTTCGATCCTACTACAGGGGTGGCATGCAGTTTCGGGGAGCTTCAGGAACAATACAATATCAGCCCCGAAAGACTTATTTGCCGATTTGCAGGCAAGGCATTATATCCGGGCCATGTTTGGGACCCACTCAGAGGCACGTGGCTGGGATGGGCTTTGGCAGTTTCTCACCGTGGGCCCAGGGAGGGCTAATTCCTGTTCATCCTTTTCTAAAGCTTTACAGGATATCCCTGACCAAATGGCTCTTAGGGCCATTCAAAAGAAATGGGTAATGCAGGCAGATATTTATCTTTCCCTGGAGGACATTGTTAAGGTACTGGAAGGATGCTATCAGGTATCGGAAAATATTGCAATCCGAGAGACTGGATTTAAGACATTACATTGTATAGATATGCCTAGGACTCGCACGTATGCCGCTAAAATGTGGGATTCAGACCTTTGCTTGAAATGTCAGAAAGGCAGGGGTTCTTATTTTCATAGTACCTGGGAATGCGAACAATTGAGGAGGTGTTGGAGAACTTGAGTCATTTATTGCATACCCGGCTAGCTCGCGATCCTAAATTCTGCTTGCTCGGACTTTTCAATGACTCTCATACCGGTCCATCGGGACGTGAACTTGCTTTCCTTAGCGAGGTCTTACTTATCGCCCTACAAACGATTACGCAATTATGGGCTATCGCTGGTCGACCCACGGTAGAGCACTGGCACTCTCGCCTGACCCAACTGCTGCAACACGAATATATGGCAGCACGGATGCGACCACTGAAGGACAAAAGTGTTTGTTTTGCCATATGGAATGACTTTTGGAACTCGCTACCATGTTCCAAGCAGGACTTTATCCTCACTTGTACCAGCTCCAAATACCAGGACTCCACCACAGTTACCGCTAAGCTTTGAACCTTGCAGGGTGGGGGGAAGATGAATGGGTGGGGGGGTTTCTCTGCTAATGGGACTATACATGCTGTAGACTGTTATAATTGTGCTCAGTTGCAATAAAACTCCAATAAAAAAAACAAAAAACGTAGGTAATCCGCTTCGCTAGGAACAGGGCCGGTGCAAGGGGATTAGGTGCCCTCTAGGCACCTTCTGCCTTGCGCTGCCCCCCCTCCCGGTCATGCCAAAACCCCTCTCTCCCCCCCCCCACGATTACCCCCCAGTCGTAGCCCCGACTCCTACCTCTTGTGAGAGGCGGCGGCAAAGCGGAGTAGAGATTCAAATCCCCACTGCTGCCCCCGCTCACGCCCCCTAATGGTTGGCACTCTAGGTCCAAGCCCAGCTTGCCTCGTGCTTCAGCCGGCCCTGGCTAGGAATCTCCCGCAGAATTTAGGGGTGGAGAAACCAAAGTAGTAATTATTTATGGAAGTGTCCTTCCGAAACCTGTGCAGACCTTTCTTAAAGTCAGTTACTCTACTAGCTTTAACCACATATTTTTGGCAACAAGTACCATTGCTTAATTTGTTCATTAACTGCAAAAATACTTAAAAAATCTGGGACCTGTTACAGGGAGTGAGCCCTAGTCCTAGTGATATCTGATAGACCCCATTCACCCTGTTTCGTATCACACAATTTTATATCCCCTCCACTCCGAGCTGTTTAGCCTCTCATCGTAGGGGAGCCCTTCCATCATTTTTGTTGCCCTTCTCTGAATCTTTTCTAGTTCCGCTTGATCTTTCTTGAGAGACTGCATGAGGTGTGGCTGCACCATGGATCGATGCACAGGCATCTTTATTATATTTCCTGCTTCTGTTTCCTAGTCCTTTCCGAATAATTCCAAACAGTCTATTTGTTCTTTTGACCACTGCCACACACCGAGTGGAGAATTTGAACATGTCACACGTTTTAAGAAATATCTGGGCCATCTTTAGGTGGGGGTGACTGCTGCTTTACTGTGGTAGCCTCATCCCAGCACTAGGCTTTTCTGTCAGCTGTAAGGAAGGGGGGGCCCTTGAGCTGTGGTGTGATTGATGCAGCCTCGGGCGTGACCCCCTAGGCCCCACACTGATAGCCGGCGTATGTACCCTGGGACGGGACTGGTCAGGAGCTTCACCTTTTCCAACCCCTCTCCCTGCAGGTTGAGCCCTTGGGCTCCAGGGGCCAGCAGGACTTAGGCAAACATCCCACAGGGCAAGGAGAGTGAGAGAGAGTCTGGGGCCAAGCTGGGACTGGACAGAGATAAGCAAATGGACTGGGGCAGGCAGCAAGGTCAGGTCCAAGAAATTGCCATGCTGGGTCAGACCATCTGCTGTGGAGCCTTATTGCTCTGCCATGAGTGTGGATGGAGGAAGGGAGAGAGAGAGTGAGAGAGGGTGAGAGAGAGAGTATATGAGGCCCACCTAGTAACTCGAAGTGAGGTTTAGGTATTAGTGTAGGGGATAGGGGCCCCTTTGACATTCAGAGTGAGACGTACGAACAGCACAGTGCACTCTTGTGATGATTTGATGTCCTTCGGAGTGAGGAAACTCACCCAAAGATGAGATTTGTACAATGTTCTTTCAACCTAGCTTGATGGTCTCTCAACCTGGGTAATATATCAAGCTATCTATAATTTAGCTTGATAAGTGCACTAAATATTCAAAACTTGACATTAGTTGGATGTCTTGTGAGTTATTAGTTTCATTTCTAAAATTACCTCCGCCCCAGGCCCTTTACAAGAGCACAATAATGAAGTAATATTCCATTCTGGATTTATATCCGTGGGTTATTGTTATAGTTAGTGAGGTTTGGGTGGACCCTTGGACACTGTGGCAGCTGACCACGCCCACGGGGGGCAGTCCCGTGAGGGGCCACAGGTCAGGCTCAGCTCTTGGACACACAAACACAGATTTATCTTTATTTAGACAGTTTGAGAAGCCACCAGAGGTGGCAGTAGTGAGTAGAAGATGTAGCCCGGCTGGGCTAGTATTCCCCAGGGCGCTGGAACAGCGGTTCCTCCGGTAGCAGTGCTGTAGTGGAGAGAACTGAGAGAATGAATACAATAGAATATTCACAGAGTCCCAAATATGGAGAAGCCCCGAGATAGGGAGAGCTGGCCCTCGAGGAGCGAGTACCAGATCCCTGGAAGCAGAGAGACTCGTTGCCAAAGTACTCACACAGCGGTTCAACATAGGGGATGGTACTGGCGCTGGACCGGAGGCAGGGCCTCGAGGAGCGAGTACCTGGTTCCAGGGAGACAGCTCTGAGGAGTGGATGTTATTAGTACTCACTGATGGTGTCTGTAGCGAATTCTTCCAAGTAGAAGAGGAGTTAGATGCAGGCAGCGGGTCAGGGAACATGGGCCCTCAAGGAGCGAGTACCGATTACCTGACAGCGACCTGAAAGAAGCAAAAGAGGCCCCCGAGGAGCGGGTACCCCGATAGCAGAAAGAGTACAATGGAAGTTGGAAGGCAGAGTAGCTGGGTACGGAGAGCGAATCCCATCCGTAAGAATTCCCCCTTGCTAACTCAGTGGCTAGCAGTAAACTGTAGGCTTAAATATCCGGGCAGCGTGACGTCATCACAGGGGGACGCCCCTGAGGAACGCACCAATGAACCCGTACCCGTAGAACATGGCGGGAGGCAGTGCCCAAGCCGGTCCGGGGACACCGGAGAGGACGGCAGGCAGACGCTGCGGCAGTCAGGCGTCCATGAAGAGCAGGAGGAACCGCAGAAAAAGAAAGGTAGGCGGAGTGAAGCCGTCGGGAAGTGACGGTCGCAACAGATATTGCTAAAAGAACGATTAATAACGAGACGATAGACAGCCTGGTGCAATCTCCTATGGAATAGTTGAACATGCCTGCTATTAACGTGGATGCCCACTATACTGCTTCACTTGCCTTACTCGTCAGGCTTGTATTCCATTCAAGGTGCAATGTGTTGTCGTCATGCGCGTGTCTGGAATATTGAAATTTACTAAAAAGAAAGTGTGAGAGACAATATTTCAGCATCCAAGTAAACCTCATCAAAGCACAGGTGCATCACTTCAGAGGGGGATAAACCAGCCTGGTTCAAATCTTGACCCCTGTTCAAGCTTCCTTCTGTTAACGAGGGAGAGTCAGGACAGAGGATAAATTCAGGCATGGGAACTGTGACCGAAAGATAACATTGTGAGGCCTCGACTCTTAGCAAGGCCACTCGCTCACGCTTCCCTGGGCTATTCCATTCTCCTTCCCCCGGGCCTGACTCTGTCTTGCCCATGCCTGGGCTACATCCCATCGCTAATCTAGCCGTACCTTTGCTTGCAACTGCTTTGTAGAGCTGCAAGAGCCAGAAACGTTAGGGGCACCGTAAAGCTCATGCTTGGCTTGATCTCGACTTACCAGCTCCAGCAAACACTCAGTGGGTTTGTAGGGGTCCTCCAAAAGCTCGCGTCAATAGCCCTCGCCGCGGCTTTCCCCTCGGCTGCTTCTGTTCATTCGGAAATTACGCTGCAAGCCATGGGACTCGGGACTCCTGCGCCTCTTCTCTCTTACGGACAGAGGAGCGAGTCAGGTCCTGAGGCCGAACTTTTCTGGGATTGTCTTCCGCCACCCACTTCCACAGCCTTGGTTTTCCACAGTATTTTCTGAATGTAGAATATGTAATGGGCAGCTCACCTTTCAGCCTGCCTACACATAGCCAAGCCCGGACTGAGAAATAAGCAGCTTATTCGTCCCACTCCCAGCACCAACCAAGATAATTTTTGTTGTAGCAAGTGCATTCTATTTCTGACTCGCAGGCAATTAGCAGGATTTTTTTTTTCTTCTTTTCAGTTGTTCCTTTGCAACAATGCTTGAATTGAGAAGTGCTTTTAGCATGAGAGGGCTCTTCCAAGAACTCTGCAGCCAGTGTCGTGTATGCTGCTTGCAGTTGGAGGACATCAGCTGACCCAGCTCTTGTTTACCACCTTTTTAATTAATTTTAGCTAACTTTAGTAAGATGAATGAACTTGATTTAGATCGCAGCATGAGGCAGCCGTAATCCAGTGAGGCTTCGGTGTTTGATGACCAAAGTACAGGCTGGCTCCGTGGTGGCAGGTTTGCCGTACGAATTCCCAGGCCAGGTTTCTGGCCCCAGGACTGGCCGGGGATACAGCAGAGACAGCATTCATAGCCCCCCGCCTCTCCCAATAGAAGTCCGTGCCATTGCTCAACGGTGACATCTGGTGGCCCAGACTCAAGGTCCACATCAGCAGAGTTCCGGAGGGAGCGATGCACTCTGGCGCCCCCACCAGGCTGAGGGCTATTCCTGCAGTGACTGGAAGGGATTGAGAGGAGGGATTTAAAAATAAGAGAGGGAGAAACCCCCCCCCCCAAAACATCTGCAAATTAGGTTTTGCGGTGCAGTGGCACCACCACAGAGATTGGTTCTGATTGAGGTGGAAGTCCCAAAAGAGCTGGGGGAATAAGCAAAACCAAAGGTCAATAAGTTCTGTAGCAACCGACGGTCTGAAATCACAGCTCGCTGTGTTCAATACCTGAGCTCTGAGCTCGAACCTGAAATATTACACGGTACCTTCACCCCAGCGGCGGTAGCAGCAAGTAAAAAGTCCTCTGTTGTCATGGAAGGAAGAAGACGCCCCCAGTATGTGAAACGTGGAGCAGATTAATGCGTCGAACAGCACTTTATGAGATTCAAAGAAGTGAAGATATTAAAACTCCTCGACAAAAAATAAAACTAAAAAAATATTTCCAATTGTGGAAGGATGTTACACTCGGTATTACTTGAATATATTTAAAGGAGAATGATTTGAATAGTAAAAATGTATTCGTGTTACTTGTTTAAAACCAACTCTTTATTATAAATATAGAGGAAAGTAGTTGGTGGGATTAGTAGTTGGGGAGTTAAGTAAAAATTAGATATTGATATTATTTATATTATATTTTAAATCATATTATTTTAATATGATTTAAAATATATATATGATATATATAGGAGCCCCGTGAGGAACCGCAGTACTAGACGAGACTCGTGACATGCAAACAGAGATTCGTCTTTTATTATACAGCAGACTGTTACCACCAGAGGTGGCAGTAGTGAGGTGATGCAGAGGTAGCAGTCCAGGGACCCTTGGCAGAGGGGACCCGTCTCACAGAGATAGTATAGGGAGTGCAGGATGCAGGCTCCCAGTGCAGCAGAGCTGTGGATGAGACAGACTGACAAATGTTACTTATCCTGGAGGAGAATAGCCACGTATCCTTAGCCAGGAAATGCCCTTACAAGAGAAACCCAGGGAACAATATAAAGAGCTGCATCTGTGATTATTTTATTCGATTCAAGTGTGCTGCAAATTAACACCGATTTCAGTAAATTCTATTCCCGATTTGCATATTCAACACGTGTGTGAGGAGTGATTTCTTTTTTTTTTTTTTTTTTGTGCTCATCCTTCAAGCTCTGAAGCAATCACTTTCCCCTTGACCAAAGAACCTCTGAGACTGCACTGAGTTTTGCTTGACCTCAGCAGCACCTGAAGGCATGCCCCTTTCTCAAATGTGCACCCAGAAGAGGGAGACACAGGTAATGATATATCTTTATTTATTTATTTTATTGTACTTATTTATTTATTTAAAAGTGCTTATTTCCCCGTGCCCTCCAGAGTTCAGGGCGGGTTACAAGTAAGCATGCATAATGATAAAACATAAAAAACTAGATCTGTTTAATCAAAGAAAAAAATGGCAGCTCACCTCATATCTCCAATCTAGAAAAAGCCCCCAAAAGAACTTATGTCAACTACTGGTGCCTAAAAGGGGCAATCTAATTAGATTAACTTCAAAAACTGAGAATCCAAGGAGTGAGACTGGTCTGGAAAGATTTTCCCATGGATTATTCTCAGCATAAGGATTTGTAATCACTGGGTGAGCTTCCTGCTACATGACGCAAACTGTCCTGCAAATTCAAAGAAGGCAAATATTATTGCAGTAACAACTGAACAAAACCTAGATGTAGACTGCCCAAATATGGTGCAAACATCCCCAATGTTGAGATATAATGATAGTGACTAATATATTTAAAGTCAGAATCATTCCCAGATCATAAAATAATTTAAATCAATTTCACTGTAAAGCGAACAGATTGCAGTTATCAGGCATGATTATCCCATCCCCCTGATGCTCTCTTCCTCTTACCTTTGGAGAACCTTCATTGTGCATCCCACACCATCTACAACTCTGGGAGGGTATCTACTATTTTTAAGTATTAGTGGGCTTCCTCCTTACTCTCGTGAGGTAACCGCTGGGCTGGCAGGAGCCCTAAGGAAGGAATTGCTACTTCCCCGAAGGCTGGCATCAGGTTTTGCACCCACCAGGGAAGACCACCATGCCAGTTTTGGGAAAAATGAAGTGGGACTTGTGATGGGAAGACAGATTTAGCTGTGCAAATGCATTTGTGGTTTTTACATATGTGTGTATTGGATAATTTGTTTTTCATTGCATCCACGGTATCTGCTCTGCTGAAATTGTCTAGAAGGTATCCACATCACGTCTAGAAAATGTTTCTATCAGGAGCACTGCATTTGGATTGGAGCTATCTGTTAATCCCCCGTGTACTCCTTCACCTCGAGTATCATTATTCTGTTTGATGGGGAAGTGCTTGGACCCCTAGGAATGGACCATTAGAAGTACTTGTGGCGCATGGTGAAAGTTCAGATTAGCGTAAGAGGTGATCCTTTGAGTTGCAGCTGCAGGAATCCTTATAAGCTCCTTGTCAGAGCTGTCTTCAGAACAAGGACCACGGACAGCGACAGGCTAATTTCTGTACTGATTCAGACATTGCATAGCACAGTGGTTCTCAGCCTTTCTTCTAGCAGGACACACCTGAGAGATGACACTCACATGCGTGACACGCTGAACACATGACTATCATGGGTCTAAATATAAACATATCGAATTCTGCATCCACATAATCTCCTGCTTCCTAACAATGAGTGCAGTGCAGAACTAAGACATTTCCCTGTACAACTCACCATACAAGAGAGATATTCTGATCCTGGTGTCATCTCAATAGCAGCATGACAAACTTCCTCTACTACCAGGTGTAGTGTAAAATAATACAAACAAACCCCACTCTGTACCTGCCTATCAAACCTGCCATACCTCAGCAGCACTAACTCCAAGAAATGAAACAGCAATAGCCCTAACCCATGAAAAGGCAGCAGTTCACCACCAGTGCAATATAAGATTGAGAAAATGCAACAAATAAGGCTGATACACACCTCTAGTAAAGTACCTCATCTCAGTCACATACACACAGAACACAGACCTGCCTTCAGCAAATACAGAATAAAAGACCACAAATTACAAATGTGTAAAACAAACCTGGAATGGAAACCCCAAGATCACCTTCTGCATGCAGTGCAAAACTGGAGACTAGAAACAAAAATATATTTCCTCCTACACTAAGCAAAGAGGGAAGAAACGCATATTCTCAAAACTGACATAGTATGACTTGTACCCAGTCACTCCCCTCCATGCCCCCATCACTTCTCCCAACCACTCAGTCATCCCTTCTCATGCTCCTATCCCTGTCCAACATTCCTGACACCCCCCCCCACCCCACATCCTCTTCCCTGTGCCACCTCTCTCCCCTGCTCAACTCTTTCTGTCCTTCCCTCTCCCCTTACTTACCCAAAATACCTCTGACCACCTCTTTCCCACTCCTTCCTGCTCAGCATCCCCTGACCTCCATTCTCCCCAACCCAGCAGGCCCCACACCTCTGTCTCTCTCCCCACTTCCATCTCTCCTCCCTGCCCAGCAGCCCCCAGCCCCTCCTTCCTCTATCTCTCCCTACCCAGCAACCCCGACCTCCTTTCCCCCACCCCTTCCTGCCCAGCGTACTCCTGACTCCCTGTCTCCCCATGCCTTCCTGCTCAGCACATTTCCCCCTCCTCCTGGCTCCCAGCCAGCATAAAAGCCTTCAGTCCAATCCAGAGTCTCCCTTCCACTTTATCAGCAGCAGACGAGGGCAGGAAGCACTGAGGAGAGGAAGAAGACGAGGCAGCAGCAATGGATCTATAGAGCACGCTCCTCTCTCCCTCGTGCTCCTCATGTCCAGGCTCCATGGAGAGAACATCAGCAGCCTCCCTGCCAGGCCAGGCAGAGGAAGATAAAGTTGGTGTCTCGCCGGGCCCCTATGAACAGGAGCTGGTGATATCTCGCTCTGATCTGGGTTAAAGAGAAGGGAATAGTCTCCCACTGGGCCAGGAAGAGGAGAAGGAAACAAGAACAGCTTCCTGTCAATACCCAATAAAGGAGACGTCAGCCAACTCCTGCCCAGGCTGATGAGGAAAGAGCAGCCTTCTGCTGGCTCTGCCACGCACCCCCCGGGACCTTGCTGTTATGTTATGGCGAAAGTCAATAGTGGACCCTTGGGCCGGCTGAGGTGGACAACGTCCACAGGTGTTAATAAGCCGGGAGGCGGCACTCAGCTGGAGCGGACTGATGACGTCTTCACCCTGGAAACCCGAGACCCCCCCAGGAGGAGCCCGTAGGGGTCCGAGTCGCTGGGACTTAGGAGAATCGTGAATGAGTCCGAGGTCTGTGGCTGGCTGAAGACGAGGAGAAACGTGTGGAAGTCCGAGGGTCGTGGCTGGCTGAAGACAAGGAGAATCGTGAGGAAGTCCGAGGATCGTGGCAGGCTGAAGACAAGGAGAATCGTGAGGAAGTCCGAGGATCGTGGCAGGCTGAAGACAAAGGAGAATCAGGAACCGGAGCTGGAGTCAGGATGCGTAGAGAGCAAGTAGGGCCCAGAGCTGGAACCAAGGCACAGCAGGACCAAGCAGAACCTGACCTGGAAGCAAGGCACAGCTGGAACAAGCTGGAACCGGAGCAGGAAGCAAGGCACGGCTGGAACAAGCTGGAACCGGAGCAGGAAGCAAGGCACGGCTGGAACAAGCTGGAACCGGAGCTGGAAGCAAGGCACGGCTGGAACAAGCTGGAACCGGAGCAGGAAGCAAGGCACGGCTGGAACAAGCAGGAACCAGGGCTAGAAGCAAGGCACGGCTGGAACAAGCAGGAACCAGAGCTGGAAGCAAGGCACGGCTGGAACAAGCAGGAACCAGAGCTGGAAGCAAGGCACGGCTGGAACAAGCTGGAAACAACGCTGGGAAGCAACTAAGCACACATAAGAGCGACCTCGTTGCAAAGGCAAAGCAAGGAAGTCAGACGCTGGTTTAAATAGCCGGCCAGCGTCTGACGTCAGGAACGGGGCAGTTCAGCACTTCCGGGTGCTGGACCTTTAAGAGCCCCCTGCTCGCGCGCGCGCGTTGCCTGGCAGTGGGAGGAGTCAGAGTCGTCCCTCGGCAGCGTCTCCACGTGGAGAGAGACGCTGCCATGCGGCCCTGCAGGCCCTAGGAGCAACGGATCGCGACGAGACCGGGAGAAGCAGCAGAAAGGTAAGGACCCGGTCGCTAGCCTAGCGACCGGGACCGCAACACTTGCGACACCCTAGTGCAGTGGTTCTCAACCCTGTCCTGGGGACCCCCCCAGCCAGTCGGGTTTTCAGGATATCCACAATGAATATACATGAGAGAAAATTTGCATGTTATGGAGGCAGTGTATGCAAATTTTCTCTCATGCATATTCATTGTGGATATCCTGAAAACCCAACTGGCTGGGGGGTCCCCAGGACAGGGTTGAGAACCACTGCCCTAGTGTGTCCCGACACACCTGCTGAGGACCACCGGCTTAGCAGCCCCGCACAGGAAGACAGGAAGCATTTCTCCCACAGGCACAGAACTTTCCTCCAGCCAGTGCAAGCCACGGTAGGAGCCCTTCGTGTGCACGCCTATGATGCTCTTCCTGCGCTAGAGGTCAGAACGTCGGACGTTCGTCCTTGTACAGCGGCGCTTACCTATTACAGGTGATATGAGTAAAAGGGAATTCCGCTGTATTTCAGGCACTTTATTTTATTTTAGGTTTAGCACACATCATTGATGGCTCAAGGTGAGTTGCATGCAGGCACAGTGAGTTACCTCCCTGTCCCTAGAGGGCTTAATAATCTGCTTTCACCCGAGGCAGTGCAGGGCGATGCAGTTGCCCGAGGTCTGAAGGAGTTATCAGCGGGATGTGAACCTTAGCTTCCCCGGTTCCCTAGCCCGCTGCTGCTGCTGCTGTAATCGCTAGGCTACTCTTCCCAGTGGGAGATTATTCCCTTCTCTTAACGGGAGGCTTAATCCCGTTGTGAAACACAGAAACAGAGAATAAGGTTGCAGATAAGGACCAGAAGGGCAGTGCTGGGCAAAGCCGAGCAGAGGGTCTCGGGACAGATTCCTGGCTCATGTCCTTCCGCTCTCAGGGTCGGCTAGGGCTGGAGATGACACAGAGACAAACATTCACGGGCCCTGGTATGGGAGGGGGGAGGAGTTGTGGCCCTCCCGCAATGGCAACACCTAGTGGCCAGATTTAGGGTCCATGGCCGCAGGGTGCATGAAGGAGTGCTGGAACGTGGCTTCCAACTGAGGACGGTCATTACAATCACCGGACTGAGCGGACGGGAGTATAAAATAATGGGGGGGGGGGTCGGGAACCCTGGTCAGCTGTCACGGCTGAGGACTGTCGCTACCATGGCTGCACTAAAGCAAGTTGGGAAGGGCTGGGAAAGCAGGGGAAACGATCTCTCCGTAGCTGTGAATGAGGCTATTGTGGATCACTTCTGACCATTGACCAACGTGCACAGTCCCCTTTCCACCCTCTGTAAAGAGCACTGATAATCTTCACAGTCAATAGCAACAATGATCACACTGGGAGGCAATGTGGTTTCCAACTTCTTTACTGATAGTTGACAAAATGAAGGTTCTTTCACACTTATATTTCAAATTAAGTTGATGAACAATAATAAAGAAAACGGTTTCATAAATTTGTGACCCCACTCTTCTAGTAAAGTCTCTGAATTTATGGAAGCCATTTCCTTACAATTGAGCTCCTTCTCCTTTCAGTTATTCAGATTGAAGAAAGTGTAATATCTCTCTGCCAAATCCCAAATTCCTACTGTAGAATGGTTGGAATTTAGGTTTCAAATACTTATCAGAACAAAAGTCCCAATGCTCATACCTCTCCTATAGTCATCTCCTGAAAGCACCAGATGGGCACAGTCCTCTAGGGATGTGCATTAGTTTTAACCACATTTGCAAAACACGATGAATAAGAGGGGGGGGGGGACCCTGAAACGAATTAAGGAGTCCCCCTAAATTAAATAAATCTTATTCATTTAATTTGGTTAAAAGTTCCGGTTGGGCCTACGCCTCGCCTAGGGCATAGGCTGAGGCCCAAAGCAGGGGCCGCGGCCTACGCCCTAGGCACAACACTGGAGCCTCGATGGGCTTTTGATGGGGTCGGGAAATTTCCTGACCCTCCACTTACTTGATCCATTGGATGTCCGACACCACGGCCAGGCCCGGGTTCTGACACCTGGGCCTTAGCCTGGGCCAGAGCTGTGGATTTACTTATTGTTCCCCTTCCATTCATTAATTCAAATTTGATGATGATATGATCACTATTGCCACCATATCCTGCTCTCCACTGAGAATTAGATCTAAAATTGCTCCCTCTCTCGTCGGTTCCTGAACCAATTGCTCCATAAAGCTATCATTTATTCCATCCAGGAACGTTATCTCCCTAGCGTGACCCGATGATACATTTACCCAGTCTATATTGGGGTAATTGAAGTCTCCCATTGTTACTGCACTACCAATTTGGTAGCTTCCCTAATTTCTCTTAGCATTTCACTGTCCATCTCACCATCTTGACCAGGTGGACGGTAGTATACCCCTATCACTGTAGTCTTCCCTGATACACAAGGGATTTCTACCCATAAATATTCGATTGTGCATTTAGTCTCATGCAGGATGTTTATCCTGTTGGACTCTATGCTATCCTGGACATAAAGCGCCACATCGCCTCCCAGGTGCTTCTCTCTGTCATTGCAATATAATTTGTACCCCGGTATAGCACTGTCCCATTGGTTGTCCTCCTTCCTCCAGGTCTCTGAGATGCCAATTAAGTCTATGTCATCATTCACTGCTATACATTCTAATTCTCCCGTCTTACTTCTTAGACTTCTGGCATTAGCATACAAACATTTCAAAGTGTGCTTTTTGTTTGTATTAACAACCTGCTTCTCAGTTGACAGGGATAATTTGGAATCTTTTAGCTCAGACGATTCTTTACTTTTAGGCAGATGGACCACTTTTGCTTTTATTGCAGCCTCTCAGCTCCTTGCTCAGACCCGGAGCTGGAATCCCAGCCAGAAGCCCAAGCAGCGGAAAGCTACTATGTGCCATGATGCACACTGCGCTGCCGTCACCATTAGCAGGTAGAGGGACTGTGGCAAAGTAGAACAGTGTCTCGGATAATAGCGCCACTTTCTTGGGGAAAAGTAGCAATTTCAGTGATCTGTGCTTCCCTGCAGGCTGTTGTTTACTGCATTTAGTGCTTTTATTGCTGGTTTTTAAATGCTCCCTGAGTTCAAGACAGCTGATTTGTAGTTTCATCTCCCAACATTAAGGCAGATCTGCAAATTAGTAATACTTTGCAGGGATTAAGCAAACGAGCGGACTGCACTGCAATACAGAATTAGCAGGAAACAATCATGTGATCACAGCAGGCCAATCACATGACACCGGGTTCCATGTGCAATTTCAAAGTGAACCCCCCTGTAATTCAGAATTAAAAGATGCGTTAAGCTCCACTTTGTGGCCTGTGCTTGTCCGTGAAGAAGATCTTAAGACCTTAAAGATGCACTCAGTTTTCCGTATGTGGCAAGACACTTTAGTGCCCCAGGGATCTGCTTTCTGTGCTTCTGATTGATCGTCAGGGTCCTCCCTAACATATTGACCCCAGTAGTCACTTTGGGTCCAAGGCCAAATGCTTGCAGAGCTGAGCACACAAGTGACGCCACTTTCTCAGCTCTGTAAGGGTCACTGGGGCCTAAATGAAATAGGAGTTTTTTTCTAAAAAAAAGCGAAAGCATCAGCCTGTGCCACAGGGTGCCCTGTACGGGGACGTACCTTCCCTCCTCTTTCTCAGCCTTTGAGCTAACGTCCCAGCGCGGGGTCTGAGGAGGTCGTTGTCTGACACTTACAGCCTGTACAGTTGGGGGGGAGGGGGTTAATGATCTGTCACCTGACCTCATTGGGGCAACAATGATGACCAAGCAGGGAGTGCAAACCTTCCACTAAAAAAACACCACCTCGCTAAGCTCTATGACGATGCAGGCAAATCCTCAGAAGTGCCCTGATGCTGGAATAAAAAGTGTGAATATTCTCTTTGTAGCTGCCCAGGGAACAACAGCACAGCCTGTTGTATGAGTTAAATAGCAAACATTACATATTTCCCCCCGCTCCCTGCTTCCATGCCCTCTTATCTTTGTCTTATTCCTACGTCTCATTGCTGTCTGCTTTCTTTGCTCGTTTTTTCACTTTGCTGTGGATTTAAAGGTCTGAAACAAGGTTGCCTTTTCTTAGGCCTCTTCACCTCTGGCTGTGCTGCGTTTCACTGCTCAGATACGGTAGGGGGGGGTTGGCGCTAGAAGTTAAAGCTGATAAACAGGCGCGCAGCACCCCAGTTTGCTGGTGCTTGTAAAACGTGGGAATATCTGGGTAGGAGACGTTTCCAGAAACATCGGGTTCCCATGTAACCCCAGGGCTTAGGAGCCTGCAGGAGAAGAAAGGTGAGCTCTGTTTCTCTTTGCTCTGCCAGGTGAC
Source organism: Rhinatrema bivittatum (assembly GCF_901001135.1). NCBI lineage: Eukaryota > Metazoa > Chordata > Amphibia > Gymnophiona > Rhinatrematidae > Rhinatrema > Rhinatrema bivittatum. The sequence continues at coordinate 332,819,698 of NC_042620.1, forward strand.
TGAAGAATAAACATTTGGCAAGACCACAGCGGTGCACAATATTAAAATATTGTGCACCGCTTTCAGTTACTTGTAAGACGCTGGCAGCGAAGCCTACACACATAGATGTGCTTAAGCGAACTAGCCCACAACCGCTACCGTAAGCCCTGATGAAGTGGCAGGTGACGCGCAGCTTCTCCAGGGGGTGGCGGATCACCACCCATGTCCCCTGTACTGGGTGAACCCCGGTGTTATCTGCTTCAGTAAGAAAATATTTCAGTTGTTACCTGGGGCACAACTCTTTTTTTTTTTTTTTTGGCACCTTTGTGTACTAAAAGCTTTCTTCCAGTTTGTGTCTGTGGCGGAAATGGTTAGTACGCAGGGCCCTTTGTGGAGTTTACTGATTTTTTTTTTTTTTTTAGGTGTCCTTTGTTTACAGCAAAGCTCTGTAAGAATGATCTGTGCACCCGAAAATGTTTACGTAGGTAAAAATCCCACTTCCTTAACCTGGGTGGACTGTGAGAACGGGCACAGAAATGTGAACACAAGGCACTGTTCTGGGGGAGAGGGGGGGGAGGGAGGGAGGGAGGGCTGGGTAGCCCCGCCCACTTCATCACCTGCTGAGTAGCCCCGCCCACTTCATCACCTGCTGAGTGACATGGGTGGTGATGGCTGACGCGTACAAATGTCGACTCCGCCCACCGGAAGGGGCCAGCCAAAGGGGATCGCCCCTTTGTGAGTACATTCAAATGGCCTTTATGTGATATATATATTTTTTAACATTTATTTTTGGTGCATGAGTAGGCGAAGTCAGCAGTCCTTGCGAATCTCAAGAGATTAGACTTAATATTTAGGGGGAAGATATTCAAAAAGATCTCAACTTCTATATGTAAGGCCTTCTAAATTAAGGGTCTTATGTTTTCGGCTGAAAATTCAGATAAAAGTTAGGGCCCTAAATTTAGGCCTGCTTTTCATTTTCCTAGATTTAGGCCCCTAAATTAGTTGCCTAATTCTGAAAATCATCGCCAAGCCCCTAACTTTATTTCCCTGCCCTAAATTTAGTTCTTAATGAAACTATGAGCCTAAATATAGGCACTGAGCTCTAGTAAATTTTCAAAAGGACAAATTCAGGAGCCTAACTCCAAAAGTTAGGAACCTAAACTCTTTGAAAACTGGCTCCTATGGTTACTGCAGGGCCCATCACTCGGGGCAATTCAGTACGGTGCGCTCGGCTGAGCGCACCTTTAGCCCCCATTTGGCCACGCGTTTTCAATGCGCTATTTTTACCCCTTATACAGTAAGGGGTAATAGCGCGTGGAAAATGCGCGGCCAACTCCCCCGAAACTAATAGCGCTCATCACATGCAAATGCATGTTGATGGCCCTATTAGTCATTCCCGCGCCATACAGAAAGTAAAATGTGCAGCCAAGCCGCTCATTTTACTTTCAGAAATTGATACCTGTCCAAAGGCAGAAGTTAATTTCTGCTGGCACAGGGAAAGTGTACAGAAAAGCAGTAAAAACTGCTTTTCTGTACACCCTCCGACTTAATATCATGGCGATATTAAGTCAGAGGCCCCAAAGATAAAGAAAAATTAAAAATCTAAAAAAAAAAATTAAAAAAAATCGGCCCGTGGCTCAATTTTGCCGGCATCCGTTTTCTGAACCCGTGGCTGTCAGCGGGTTCGACAACCGATGCCGGTAAAATTAAGCGTCGGCTGTCAAACCCGCTGATAGTCGCCGCTTCTGTCAAAATGTTAGTTATTTTTTTTACTGCGGGCCCTAATTTGCATACCTTGGCTTCCTGAATTGCGTGCCCAGGAGAGTGGCCTCTGCATGCGTTGGGAGAGCGGGCGCTCGCCGGCTCTCCCACGAGGTTTTCTGTATTGGCCCGACTGTTAGTGGGACTAGGGATGGTGATCAGCAGGGTATTTTGCAGAGAGTGTCAATACAGGTAAAGTACAATAGGACATTATTCTCTAGGTAGCACTCTTAGGTGTATTAAAATATCAATCTTTGAGTATTGACACCTTGTATTGCTTCAACAGCCTTACCAGGAGCGTCACGTAACATTCTGAACTCTAAAATAGGCTTAATTGCTTGTTTGTTTGGCAAGATCTAAGGTGGCTATTGTTAACTGATAAAATCCTAGACATTTTGGGTCTGACAGAAACATGGCTGTTGGAAACCAGTTCTGTTGTTTTCAGCCAACTTTGTCTCAAGCTCATCTTGCGAGGAAGCAAAGAGGTCATTAGGTGGCACTGATTGTGTGAGAAAGTGACTGCGGTAAATGGCTCAGAAGGTTTATTGGTGAAGTTGGCGTTCTTCATGGGGTAGAAGCAATTCCTGGTGGTGACTGAGGCCGGCACCATTTTAAATTTCTTTCATGTAAAATGGTGTCATCCTGGGCCTGGACAGCACCATTTTAAAAGTATGGCAAAATTAACAGGGTCTGCTTTCGGTGGTGGTGAGGGGGGAATTGGGAGGAAAGCTCGGGAAAGTTTTATTTATCTATTCATTTATTTTTAACGCAGGGCCAACATTTTGTGTTTGGTTTTGTTTTTTAAGAACATACGAAGTTGCCATACTGGGTGAGACCAAGGGTCCATCAAGCCCAGCATCCTATTTCCAACAGTGGCCAATCCAAGTCACAAGTACCTGGCAAGATCCCAAACATTAAATAGACCGCTTGTTATTAAAGCCAGTTAAAAGCAGTGGCCATTCCCTAAGTCGACATGATTAATAGCAATTTATGGACTTCTCCTCCAGGAACTTATCCAAAACTTTTTTAAATGCAACTATACTAACTGCACTAACCACATCCTCTGGCAGTGAATTCCAGAGCTTAATTATGCGTTGAGTGAAAAGGAATTTTCTTCGAATTCTTTTAATTATTTTACTTGCTAACTTCATGGAATGCCCCCTAATCCTTATATTATTTGAAAGTGTAAATAACCAATTCACATCTACTCGTTCAAGACCTCTCATGATTTTAAAGACCTCTATCATATCCCCCTTCGCTGTCTTTTCTCCAAGTTGAACAGCCCTAACCTCTTCAGGCTTTCCTCATAGGGGAGCTGTTCCATGCCCTTTACCATTTTGGTCGCCCTTCTCTGTACCTTCTCCATCGCAATTATATCTTTCTTGAGATGCGGTGACCAGAATTGTACACAGTACACAGTATTCAAGGTGCGTTCTCACCATGGAGCAATATAGAGCAATATTCCTCACATTCTGTTTGCTTTTTTCACCGCCCCGACACACTGCTATGATTTTAATGTTTTATCCACTATGACACCCAGATCTTTTTTCTGGGTGCTAACTCCTAATATGGAACTTAACATTATGTAACTACAGCATGGGTTATTTTTCTCTATATGCAACACCTTGCACTTGTCCACATTAAATTTCATCTGCCATTTGGATGCCCAGTCTTCTAGTCTCACAGGATCCTCCTGCAATTTATCACAATCCGCTTGGGAATTAACTACTCTGAATAATTTTGTATCATCAGCAAATTTGATCACCTCACTCATTGTACCCCCTTTCCAGATCATTTATAAATAAATTAAAAAGTACCAGTCCAACTACAAATCCCTGAGGCACTCCACTGTTTTTACATTTTTCCACTGAGAAAACTGACCATTTAATCCCACTCTCTGTTTCCTGACTTTTAACCAGTTTGCAGTTCACAAAAGGACTTCATCTTCTATCCTATGACTTTTTCATTTTCTTAGAAGCCTCTTATGTAAGACTTTGTCGAAAGCCTTCTGAAAACCAAATACACTACATCTACCGGTTCACCTTTATCCCCATGTTAATTAATCCCTTCAAAAAAATGAAGATTTGTGAGGCAAGACTTCCCTTGGGTAAATCCATGCTATGTTCCATTAAACAATGTCTATCTAAATGTTTTGTGATTTTATTCTTTATAACAGTTTCCAAGACTTTTTCCAGCACAGAAGTCAGGCTCATCAGTTTATAGTTCCATGGATCACCTGTTTTTAAATATCGGGGTTACATTGGCCACCTTCCAGTCTTCAGGTACAAGGGATGATTTTAATGATAGGTAACAAATTCATTGTAATAGGTCTGAAATTTCATTTTTTAGTTCTTTCAGAATCCTGGGGTGTTTACCATCCGGTCCAGGTGATTTACTACTCTTCAGTTTGTCAATCTGACCTACTACATCTTCCAGGTTTACCGCATGGTTTGATTCAGTTCATCTGAATCATCACCCTTAAACTGTCTCTGGAATAGGCGTCTTCCCAACATCCTTATTAGTAAACACAAAAGCAAAGAATTAATTTAGTCTTTTCATGATGGCCTTATCTTCCCTAAGTGCCCTTTTAACCCCTCTATCATCTAACAGTCCAACCAACTCCCTCGCAGGCTTCCTGCATCGGATATATATTTTAAAAGCTTTTATTATGAGTTCCTGCCTCTACGGCCAACTTCTTTTCAAATTCTCTTAGCCTAGCTTATCAATTTGTACATTTAACTTGACAATGCTTATTCTTTTTCTAATTTTATTTGGATGGCTCTTTCTTCCATTTTTTTAAAGAAGATCTTTTGGCTAAAATAGCCTCTTTCACTTCATCTTTTAACCATGTTGGCAATAATCAGCCTTCCTAACACTTTTCTTAATGTGTGGAAAACATCTGGACTGCACTTCTAAGGTGGTATTTTAAACAATGTCCACAACACCTGTTATAAACTCTTAACGTTGCAGCTACACCTTTCAGTTTTTTTCTAACTATTTTCCTCATTTTCTCAAAGTTTCCCTTTGTAAAGTTTAGTGCTAGGGCTGTAGATTTACTTATTGTCCCCCTTCCAGTCATTAATTCAAATTGGATCATGTTATGATCATTATTGCCAAGCGGCCCCACCACAGTTACCTCTCTCACCAAATCCTGCATTCCACTAAGAATTAGATCTAAAATTGCTCCCTCTCTCATCGATTCCTGAACCAATTTATTCCATTCAGGAACTTTATCTCTCAAGCATGTCCTGCTATTTTTTTTTAAACTTTATTTTTCTTATTTTTAACATAGTAACAGAATAATAGAGTAACAGAGTAGATGATGGCAGATAAAGATGAAAATAGTCCATCTAATCTACCCGGCACATTTTTTAAGGTAGTAGTGATTGACACTCCATGCAGATTACCCCCAACCGTTCTTTTAAGGGTAGTAGTAACTGCTGCGCTGTGCAGGTTATCCTGAAGCAGAAAAGTAAACTTGAGGCGCAATAGAAAAGTTACCACCATTTCTTCATTTCCATTCTCTAGTCAGCAGGGATCCTTTTGAATTTCATTACTGTTCTTCTCCTCATTGCCTTTTCTGGGAGGGCATCCAATCCTCCACCACCATCTCTGTGAAGAAATATTTCCTGACATTGTTCCTGAGTCTACCCCCTTGGAGTTTCCTATCATGAAACCTTAGTTTTACAGCTTCCGTTCTATCGTAAAATATTTTATTTTTGTGCATCATATTTCCCCTGTATCATATTTCCCCTTTCTCTCCTCTCTTCCAGGGTATACATGTTTAGCTCCTTCACTCTCGTCTCTTATGGCTTTCTGTACAGACCCCACATCATTTTGGTTGCCTTTCTCTGGACCACTTTCATTCTATCCAAAAACTGACCCTTGAGGACCTCCACTTATCACTCTTCTTGGCAGTAGAAGACGACTGGAAGGCTCATCTGCAAACTGCATCTTATCAGATGAAGAGGATTGGAAGGCTCAACTGCATACTTCTCCCAGCATTCCCTGGGAGAGGAATCCAGAGGTCACAGCAAGCAATCCAGCCTGTGACTCCAGAGGTCAGAGCGAGCAATCCAGGCTTTGAACTCCACAGCCCCAGCATCCAGAGGCCCCATACCCTTTGCAGTAGAAGAGGACTGGAAGGCTCATTTGCATACTGCTCTCAGCATCAGCCCAGGAGAGGACTCCAGAGGTCAGAGAGAGCAATCTGGGCTTTGAAATCCACAGACCCAGCTTCCGGAGGCCCCGCATCCTTTGCAGTGGAAGAGGACCGGAAGCACATGAATCTCAAACCTTTTATTCCTTTGAATGAAGATCAACTTAATGGTGGTTGAAAAGGATTGGTAAGTATAGCTTTGGGAAATCTTAGGTCTTAAAAATGTTTGGAGAGAGGTGAAATAGTGGAATATATTCTTTAGAGTTTGTGTGTGCCTGAGATAATAAGCAAGCCAGAGGGAGTTAATTCTAGTGTCTGTCTTTCACACCCACCTTCCCCTAGCTCAACCTTTGATTTTTAGGCAAGAGACACTTTCTCATTAAAAATCAATCAGGCTCTTATCTAAATTATACTATTGCAGCAGCCCTTTTTAATCATCCCCTTTTAGGACACTAGCAGATTAATTAGTAAATACACCTGTAAATTTAAAGTACTCTAATTCCAACTCCCTTAGTAACCTAAACTTAACTAGGAACTCAACAAAAATAAGATGAAGGCAGCAGTCCAGCAGCAAGAGGGGGGGCTTTCCAGCCTTTTGCATTAAATGTCACATGTATGATTTTTTTCCCGCCGGTGAGAGATTGTATGTGTGCACCCAGTGCAAAGAGCTCCTGGCTCTTAGAGAACGAGTCTAATCTCTGGAGGCCAGAGTGGCAGATCTGGAGGAGCTGAGGCAGACAGACAGGTACATTGATGAGATCTTCAGGGACATAGTAGATAAGTCCCAAATCCAGTCTGGCAGCCCTGGTGTTGCCTTGGATCAGAAAGGTCTCCCGGTTGGAGAGCACCAACCTGGTATAGCAAGAAGTGAACCTGTAGCAAGGACCTGCTCTCCAGGTGATGCATTGTCCTCTCTCACTGAGGACAAGTCTCCCAGGGCTACTGCCCAGGAGGGAAGGGTTAGGTCGGCCAACATAGTTGGTGATTTGATTATTAGAAATGTAGATAACTGGGTGGCTGGTGGATGTGAGGACCGCATGATAACTTGCCTGCCTGGTGCGAAGGTGGCAAACCTCACGCTTTACCTAGATAGGATTATAGACAGAGCTGGGGAGGAGCCGGCTGTCATGATACATGTGGGCACCAATGATCAAGGAAAATGTGGGAGAGAAGTTCTAGAAGCCAAATTTAGGATTTTAGATAGAAAGCTGAAACTGAGAACCTCCAGGGTGGCATTCTCTGAATGCTCCCTGTTCCACGACCAGGGAAAGTCTTCAGAGGCAGGCAGACCCCAGAAGGTCCCCAGAGGCAGGCAGAGCTCCAGAGTCTCAATGCGTAGATGAGATGATGGTACAGGGAAGAGGGATTCAGTTTTTTAAGGAACTGGGGAAACCTTTGGGGAAGGGGGAGACTTTTCCGAAAGGATGGGCTCCAACTTAAGCAGAATGGAACCGAGCTAGTGCTAACTTTTAAAAAGGAGATAGAGCAGCTTTTAAATCAGAACAAGGGGGAAAGCTGACAGTCACTCAGCAGTGCATGGTTCGGAAGAAGGTATTTTTGAAGGATACTAATGATGCATTAGAATTAGGGCATCCTGACAGTGAGGTTCCAAAAAAAGCAAACTTAGTCCATGTGCCTATAATTAAAGAATCACCTGAGCTAAAGAATTCCAAATTATCTCTATCAACTGAAAAACAGGTTGTTAATTCAAACAAAAACACACTTTGAAATGTCTGTATACCAAAGCCAGAAATCTAAGAAATAAGATGGGAGAGTTAGAGTGTATAGCAGTAAATGATGAGATAGACATAATTGGCATCTCAGAGACCTGGTGGACAGAAGATAACCAATGGGTTAGTGCTATATCAGGGTACAAATTATATCACAATGATAGGGAGGATGAACTTGGTGAGGGTACAAAGTCCAACAGGCTAAAGATCATACAAGAGACTAAATGCTCAGTAGAATCTATATGGGTGGAAATCCCATGTATGTTGGGTAAGAGTATAGTGATAGGAGTATACTACCATCCACCTGGCCAAAATGGTCTGACAGATGATGAAATGCTAAGAGAAATCAGGGAAGCTAACCAATTTGGCAGTGCAATAATAATGGCAGATTTCAGTTTCTCCAATATTGACTAGGTAAATGTAACATCAGGACTTGCCAGAGACATAACGTTCTTGGATGGAATAAATGACTGCTTCATGGGGCAATTGGTTCAGGAACCAACAAGAGAGAGAGCTATTTTAATTTTAATTCTTAGAGGAACGCAGGATTTGGTGAGAGAGGTAATGGTGGTGGGGCCACTTGGAAATAGTGATCATAACATGATCAAATTTGAACTAAAGACTGGAAGGGGGGCAATATGTAAATCTACAGCTCTAACACTAAACTTTCATAAGGGAAACTGATAAATTATGAAAATAGAAAAAAACTGAAAGGTGCAGCTCCAAAGGTTAAAAGTGTACAACAGGCGTGGACATTGTTTAAAAACACAATCTTAGAAGTGCAATCCAGATGTATTCTACACATTAAGAAAGGTGGAAGGAAGGCAAAACAATTACCGTTATGGTTAAAGGTGAGGTGAAAGAGGCTATTTTAGCCAAAAAAAAATATCCTTCAAAAATGTGAAGAAGGATCCATCTGAAGAAAATAGGAAAAAGCATAAGCGTTGGCAAGATAAATGTAAAACATTGATAAGGCAGGCTAAGAGAGAATTTGAAATGAAGTTGGCTGTAGAAGCAAAAACTCATATTAAAAACTTTTTAAAATATATCCAAAGCAAGAAACTTGTGAGGAAGTCAGTTGGACCGTTAGATGACCGAGGGGTTAAAGGGGATCTTAGGGAAGATAAGGCCATTGCAGAAAGACAATTAATTCTTTGCTTCTGTGTTTACTAATGAGGATGTTGGGGAGATACCAGTTCTGGAGATGGTTTTCAAGGGTGATGAGTCAGATGAACTTAACCAAATCACTGTAAACCTGGAAGATTTATAGGCCTGATTGAGAAACTAAAGAATAGCAAATCACCTGGACCGGATGGTATGCACCCCAGGGTTCTGAAGGAACTAAAAAATAAAATTTCAGATCTATTAGTTAAAATTTGTAATCTATCATTAAAATCATCCATTATACCTGAAGACTGGAGGGTGGCCAATGTAACCCCAATATTTAAAAAGGGCTCCAGGGGTGATCCGGGAAACTATAGACCAGTGAGCCGACTTCAGTGCTAGGAAAAATAGTGGAAAGTGTTCTAAATATCAAAATCACAGAACATATAGAAAGACACCCAAGGGAAGTCTTGCCTCACAAATCTCCTACATTTTTTTGAAAGGGTTAATAAACATGGGGATAAAGGTGAACCAGTAGATGCAGTGTATTTGCATTTTCAGAAGGTATTTGACAAGTCACTCATGAGAGGCTTCTAAGAAAACTAAAAAGTCATGGGATAGGAGGTGATGTCCTTTCATGGATTACAAACTGGCTAAAAGACAGAGTAGAATTAAATGGTCAATTTTCTCAGTGGAAAAGGGTAAAAGGTGGAGTGCCTCAGGGATCTGTACTTGGACCGGAGCTTTTCAATATATTTATGAATGATCTGGAAAGGAATACGAGGAGTGAGTTAGTCAGATTTGCAGATGATACAAAATTATTCAGAGTAGTTAAATCACAAGCAGATTGTGATAAATTGCAAGAGGACCTTGCGAGACTTGAAGATTGGGCATCCAAATGGCAGATGAAATTTAATGTTGATAAGTGCAAGGTGTTGTTGCACATAGGGAAAAATAACCCATGCTGTAGTTTCACGATGTTAGGTTCCATATTAGGAGCTACCACCCAGGAAAAAGATCTAGGTATTATAGTGGATAATACATTGAAATCGCCGGCTCAGTGTGCCGAGGCAGTCAAAAAAGCAATCAGAATGTGAGGAATTATTAGGAAGGGAATGGTTAATAAAAGGGAAAATGACATAATGCCTCTGTATCGCTCCATGATGAGACCGAGTCTTGAATACTGTTTACAATTCTGGTCGCCGCATCTCAAAAAAGATATAGTTGCGATGGAGAAGGTACAGAGAAGGGCAACCAAAATGATAAAGTGGATGGAACAGCTCCCCTATGAGGAAAGGCTGAAGAGGTTAGGGCTGTTCATCTTGGAGAAGAGACGACTGAGGGGGGATATGATAGAGGTGTTAAAATCATGAGAGGTCTAGAACGGGATGTGAATCGATTATTTATTCTTTTGGATAATAGAAGGTCTAGGGGGCACTCCATGAAGTTAGCAAGTAGCACATTTAAAACTAATTGGAGAAATGTATTTTTCACTCAACGCACAATTAAGCTCTGGAATTTGTTGCCAGAGGATGTGATTAGTGCAGTTAGTATAGCTGGGTTCAAAAAAGGTTTGAATAAGTTCTTGGAGGAGGAGTCCATTAACTACTATTAATCAAGTTTACTTAGGGAATAGCAACTGCTATTACTAGCATCAAAGCATGGGATCTACTTAGTTTTTGGGTACTTGCCAGGTTCTTGTGGCCTGGTTTGGCCTCTGTTGAAAACAGGATGCTGGGCTTGATGGACCCTTGGTCTGACCCAGTATGGCAATTTCTTATGTTCTTTTTTTCAGATTACACTACCTGCTTTCATTTGTCAGTCAGCCAATTTGTAATCCATTTCACCACCTTAGGTCCCACTCCCAGGCTTCTCAATCTATGAAAGAGCTTCCTATGTGGGACCGTATCAAAAGCCTTGCCGAAATCCAAATAAACCACATCAAATGATCTAACGTGATCTCTAGTCGCCCAATCAAAAATAAAATCAGATTTGTTTGACAGGACCTTCCTCTGATAAAACCAGGTGGTCTCAGATCCTATAACCCATTGGATTGTAGATGCAGGCCCCCAAAGTGATATACACACACACACACACACACACTCAGGATCTCCCTTTCCTGCCCCACCGGACCTCTTCTCTTTGACTACAGTGAGATGGGATCTACCATGGCTCTTCCGGGCTTCTCTTCAGGCTGCGGCAGGTTGAGCTCTGTTGCGGTTCCTCTGGGGCCTCTTTTCTTCAGGTCGTGAAGGGGTAGGCTCTTCCATGGTCCCGCCAGGCCTCTTTTCTTCAGGTCGTGGTAGGATGGGGGGGTCTGCTGGGTTACTGTCGGGCCTGCTTTTTATTTTTGGGCCTTGGCATGATTCGGTCTGCCACGGTGTTATGGGAACTTCAGTAATCATATATTTGCGGCAAGATGAGGTGGATACTGTAGAAGTGGGGGTTTTTTTTTGGGGGGGGGGGCCTCACAATAAAACCATCCCTGTATGCATTTTTTTGATTGTTGCGTGTTCTTTTAGCCGGGTAAGAGCTGGGCAGCTGTCAGACAGCCCATAAACTGGGTAAAACGTCTTTGAAAATTGCCTTTCCCGTAGGTATATCAGGCTGCCTGGGAGTGGGATTTTCTGCTGTGAACAGCCTGAGTTTTCCTGTTATACTGACATTTCAGACTAGTTGTACAGGGCCCACTCGGATTCCAGCAGGGAACATGTGATCGGTTCCTCTGTGGCCACACAATGTAATTGTGCTCAGATCTGCTTTCTGGAGTGCGTGCCGGATTCAAGCCAATTCATGCAGGCCAGCCTGCAATAAGGCAAACCTGGCTGGGTGCACATGTTAGCCAGCGGCTGAAAGCACAACATTAATCCCCCCCCAAAATATGCACACAAACGTGAGTGAAACCGTGCACACAAATTAGGGCTCCTCCGTGCAAATCCCATGTTAATCAGGGCAGTAGCTACTTCTCCTCGGTGCAGGCTTTACTCTTGTTTTAACACTGGAAATTTAACTCCTGGCTCAGAGGTGGAGTAAAGTTTCTGGGGCTAGCATTAGTCAATGGGGGCTGAACCTGGAGCTCATGGTGTGGGGTTCCAGTACTCGGCACCACATGTGTCTTCTCTTGCAGTTTCTGCACACTAAGCAAGCATTTGCGCATATTTTTTTTCGGGTTGGTGCGCTTTTTTAAACTCCCGAGGCAGTAACACACCAGGATCTTTCTTCACGGGGAGTTAATGCTTTCTTTAGCATGTGAGCAAAGAGCATGTGCTGAAGCTAAGCACACATTTTTTTATTCACGTCTTATTACATCAGGGCCTCTGTGCCTACTGGCTCCTGCACAAAAGCCTTAAAGGAACTCTGCACAATAGGGACACACCGAATCTTGTTCTCTTAAACTTTATGGAGAAGCACACTTGGCAAGAAGAAAGCTGACTGAACTAGGGCATTGCCTAGACCTCTTTGCACCCTGCTATCCCTTGATCATCTGTATGAAGATGACCAGGATTTAATATTAACACATAGCCTTCAGTTTATCCCCCGACAAGACCCTCTGTTCAAAAAGAAATGCCATGCTGGGTCAGACCAAGATCCATCAAGCCCAGCAACCTGTTTCCAACAGTGGCCAAACCAGGCCACAAGAAACTGGCAAGTACCCAAACATTAAATAAATCTCAAGCTATTATTGCTTATTAATTAATAGCAGTTTATGGATTTTTTCTCTAGAAACTTATCCAAACCTTGTTTAAACTCAGTTACACTAACTACTGTAACCACATTCTCTGGCAGTGAATTCCATAGCTTTCGATTTGTTTTACATGAGCTACTTGCTAACTTCCTGGAGTGCCCCCTAGTCCTATTATTAAATGAGAGAGTAAATAACTGATTTATATTGACCTGTTCAAGTCCTTTCATGATTTTGTAGACTTCTATTAAATACCCCTTCAGTCGTTTCTTCTCCAAACTGAACAGCCCTAACCTCTTTAGTCTTTCCTCATAGGGGAGCTGTTCCATCCCCTTTATCATTTTGGTTGCCCTTCTCTGTACCTTCTCCATCGCAACTATATCTTTTTTGAGATGCGGCGACCAGAATTGTACACAGTATTCAAGGTGCGGTCTCACCATGGAGCGATACAGAGGCAGTATGACATTTTCCGTTTTATTCACCATTCCCTTCCTAATAATTCCCAACATTCTGTTTGCTTTTTTGATCACCACGGCACACTGAACCGACAATATCAATGTGTTATCCACTATGTTGCCTAGATCTTTTTCCTGGGTGGTAACTCCTAAGACAGAACCTGACATTTTGTGACTACAGCAAGGGTTATCTCTCCCTATATGCATCACTTTGCACTTGTCCACGTTAAATTTCATCTGCCATTTGGATGCCCAATCTTCCAGTCTTTCAAGGTCCTCCTGCAATTCATCACAATCCACTTGAGATTTAACAACTCTGCATAATTTTGTGTCATCCGCAAACTTGTTCACCTCACTCATCGTTCCCCTTTCCAGATCATTCATAAATATATTAAAAAGCACCGGTCCAAGTACAGATCCCTGAGTCACTCCACTGTATCTTTTTCCACTGTGAAAACTGACCATTTAATCCTACTCTCTGGGGTAGATTTTCAAAGGGATGCGCGCGTATCGTACGCACGCAATCCCCTGCCTCCCTCTGCGTGCTCAGCGCACGTAAGCCTTGGGACACGCGTATGTCCCGGGGCTTGCAAAAAGGGGCGTGGTGGTCCGAGGGCATGGCGGGGCATGGCCTGAGCCTCCAGGAGGCAGGCGTAACTTCTTCAACAAAGGTAAGGGGGGGTTCTAGGTAGAGCTGGGGGGCAGGTTAGGTAGGGGAAGGGAGGGGAGGGGAAGGTGCGGGGGGGGAAACGGAAGGATCACCTGTTTTTAAATATTGGGGTTACATTTGCTATCCTCCAGTCTTCAGGTACATTGGATGATTTTAATGATAGGTTACAAATTAATTGTAATAGGTCTGAAATTTCATTTTTTAGTTCCCTCAGAACCCTGGGGTGTATACCATCCGGTCCAGGTGATTTACTACTCTTCAGTTTGTCAGTCTGGCCTATCACATCAACCAGGTTCATCATGATTTGGTTCAGTTGATCTGAATCATCACCCTTGAAAACCTTCTCCGGAACGGGTATTTATCCTATACCCTCTTCAGTAAACACTGAAGCAAAGAATTTGTTTAGTCTTTCCTCGATGGCCTTATCTTCCCTAAGTGCCCCTTTAACCCCTCAATCATCTAATGGTTCAACTGACTCCTTTACAGACTTACTCTTTCAGATATATTTAGAAAAGTTTTTATTATGAGTTTTTGCCTCTAAGGCCAACTTTTTTCAAATTCTCTCTTAGCCTGTCTTATCGGTGTCTTACATTTAACTTGCCAATGCTTATGGCATTTTTCTGATGGATCCTTATTCCAGTTTTTAATGAAGATCTTTTGGTTAAGATAGCCTCTTTCATCTCACTTTTTAGCCATGCTGGCAATAGTTTGACCTTCCTTCCACCTTTCCTAATGCATGGAATACATCTGGACTGCGCTTCTAAGATTTTAACAATGTCCACGCCTGTTGCACACTTTTTACCTTTGTAGCTGCTCCTTTCAGTTTTTTTCTAATAATTTTTCTCATTTTATCAAAGTTTCCCTTTTGAAAGTTTAGCACGAGAGCTGTGGATTTGCTTACTGTCCCCCTTCCAGTCATTAATTCAAATTTGATCATATTATGATCACTATTGCCAAGCGGCCTCGCCACTGTTACCTCTCTCACCAGATCCTGCGCTCCACTGAGAATTAGATCTAAAATAGCTCCCTCTCTCGTCGGTTCCTGAACCAATTATTCCATAAAACTGTCATTTATACCATCCAGGAGCTTTATCTCTAGCGTGTCCTGATGTTACATTTACCCAGTCAATATTGGGGTAATTGAAATCTCTCATTATTACTGCACTACCAATTTGATTAGCTTCCCTAATTTCTCTTGGCATTTCACTGTGCGTCTCACTATCTTGTCCAGGTGGAAGGTACTTTACTCCTATCACTATACTCTTAGAAACATAGAAACGTAGAAATGATGGCAGAAAAGGACCAAACGGTCCATCCAGTCTGCCCAGCAAGCCTACGGTAGTATCTGCCGCAACATACAAGTTACCCCCATACTTATCAGTTTCCCAGACCATCAAATTCAGGGCCCTTGTTGGTCACTGTCTGAGTCCAATTCCCCGTCACCTCCTGCCATTGAAGCAGAGAGCAATGTTGGAGCCACATCAATAGTTTTAGGCTTATAGGTTATGGGTAGTAACAGCCACATCAGCAAGTTACCCCCATGCTTATTTGTTTTCCCAGACCGTAAAATTCCCCAACATGCAAGGGATTCTACCCATAAAGATTCGATTGTGCATTTAGTCTCATGCAGGATGTTTATCCTGTTGGACTCTATGCCATCCCGGACATAAAGCGCTACCTCCCGGGTGCACCACTCTGTCATTGCGATATAATTTGTACCCCGGTATAGCACTGTCCCATTGGTTGTCCTCTTTCCACCATGTCTCTGAGATGCCAATTAAGTCTATGTCATCATTCACTGCTATACATTCTAATTCTCCCATCTTACTACTTAAGACTTCTGGCATTAGCATACAGACATTTCAAAATGAGTATTTTGTTTGTATTTACATTCTGTTTTTCAGTTGTCAGGGATAAATTGGAATCTTTTAGCTCAGGTGAGTTTTTAATTATAGGCAATTGCTAATAGTTAACTTATTGGGCTAGGAACCAGGAGACAGGTACTATTTCTTGTCAATGACACCTGCTTTGACCTTGGGCAGGTCTTTTTATCTCTTTGTACTGCAGGTATCCACTTAGACTGTAAGCTCTCTGGGGTAGGGGGAGGGGCTCACTGAGCCTGTATATAATTTTCTTGTATGGTGTCCTAGTTTAGAGCTAAGGTAAAATCCTCCTCCTAGAAAGCCATCTATCTTCAGCCAGGCTCCACATTTTGCTATAAAATGCCCCGTTCTGCTGACACTCCTTGTGACCCTTTTCAAGTCACTTTGTCTTCATTTGCCCCAGGTAGCAGGTTAGATTGTAAACCCTCCGGGTCAGAGAACCACCTACTTTACTTGAACTGTAACTGGCTTTGTCCGTGGGTTCGAGAAGTGAGTAAATCCAAGTCCTGTCTTGGAGTGACGCTATAAAAGGCAACAAAACGTGTGTGTCTTTACCTTTTCTTTCCATGTGTGAACCTGCCAGTCATGTTAGGGCTTTTTTTCCCCCTGTTTTGACCTTATTCAAATGTCCTCTTGTCTGCCATCACTGACTCTGTTACTATGACTGCCCATCAGCATTGCGCTGCATACATCCAGTAGCACTATCAAAATGAGAAGTATTATTATTATTAGATTTCACCTGACTGATTTACAGAGGTTACAAGGCTCTGGGAACTACCACATGCCTAACAGCACACAGGAGATCTACCTGAAAATTTGATTTACTGCATGCTCAGTTGGCCCTTATTATTACGTGGGCCCCACAGCAATTTGAAAACAAGGAATCTAAATCATACAAACTGTCCACTGACTGGGGGTCACGTGACGGGATGTGAGGAGTTAAGACGTTTTCCTGTCTCGCTCCGGAGCCCTGCTGCCCTAAATCAGCTTTTAATGTATTTATTAATGTTTGTTTTAGTGGAGCATTAATACCGTTGTGTTCAGGAAACTCTAGCCGCTACAGAGCACTATTTTTCGAGTACTCGGTGTGACTTAGGGCATCCAAGCAGCAACGCATACGAACATAAGAACATAAGAAATTGCCATGCTGGGTCAGACCAAGGGTCCATCAAGCCCAGCATCCTGTTTCCAACAGAGGCCAAACCAGGCCACAAGAACCTGGCAATTACCCAAACACTAAGAAGATCCCATGCTACTGATGCCAGTAATAGCAGCGGCTATTCCCTAAGTAAACTTGATTAATAGCCGTTAATGGACTTCTCCTCCAAGGAACAAGTTAAGTGTGCAAGATGGCATGCCAGGCAAGAAATCCCCCCTCTCCAGGGCAATCAGGCCTGATGGTACAGCCTTGACGGTAGCGGCGATCTTAGAAAATAAGTTTGAAAGGATGTATAACAAATTCAATGAAATGCACTCCTTAGTCACTGAAGCAACCAAGCAGCTGACAGAGGTAGAATCACGGGCGTTGGGAGCAGAAGACCGAATGTACTCGCTGGAGTCAGAGGTGGTGGGCATGGAAGGCAGTGTAGGATCAGCAGGCTTTTAAGTTGAAGGACTTAGAGGAACAAGCTTACATTTATTGGCATCCCTGAAAATGATTATTGATGGAGAATTTGGCTGAGCGACTATCGGAGCGACTGCCACGCGCACCGAACCTGCAGTCTAAATATGAACGACGTGGCTATTGAGCGAGCGCACAGACGGGGAGCAAGGCAACAGCAAAAGGATCAATCGCAGCCGGTTATAGCCCCATTCCTAAATTCTGCTCAAAAGGAGGAGATTTTGCATCTCTTTCGAAAACTGCGAAGTTTGCAATTTGAGGGCGACGCCAGGCCGCTTTTTCAAGATTTCTCAGCCGCTGTAGCAGCCCAGTAGAAAACCTTCTCACAGGGGGTGCACGCAGCTAATGCAAAGGCAGTTGCATTGCTATTTCCGGCGAGGCTGCACCTATGCATCTTTGATTCTGTGGACAAGGCTCAGGGGTTTCTGCTGAGCATTCAGCCCTCGTCAGGTGGAGAGCTGGGCCCGTGTAAATAAAAATAACGCTGACCGAGCGTCTGCAGGAGAGCTTGACTTGTTCTGAACATTCACGTTATTATTTGCAAATGGCGAGGGGAACTGATCTAACAGACAGCTCTGTTGCTCAACAGTGGTTATGGCTTTGCATCGGGATTTAACCAGGAACTGTCAAATGTCGTTAATGAACCAGAAGACTTGTGAATTGGTTAAGGGAGTGGGAAATCTTATTATTTTTTTTTTTGTTATGAAATTGTCCTCCAAACACTTTAGTCACTGGACGAGGGGGGAGCATCTTCATGGCAAAAGGAGAAGAAAACACATAAGGAGTGAACATAATGAGCCAGAGAGGTTTTTTTTCCTTTCTTAAAGGTACCAGAAGGGACTCTTGGAGGGGAGTGGGGCTCCAGCCCTTCAGGAGAGGTGCAGAGTGTTTCATAAACCTGTTTATTCTGATGGGGGGAGGGAAAAAGACGTGGAGGGAAATTGGTAGTAAGGAATCGAATGGGGTGAAGGGGGAAATGAACTGGAGAGGGAAGGGGGAGGGGAATTCTGAGGAGGTAAAGGGGGGAGGGGAACGTGATACGCAGGGAAAATAAAATCCAGGAACTAGGGGCAAACCTGGATGAACATCGGTCTCGGGTGGAGAGGTTTGGGGACTCAGGCCAGGGTCTTATTAAGGGTATGGTGGCATGTTTTGATGCCACTTAGGTTACGTCTGCGAATGGTTGACCAGGCGGTGAGATGTACTGTGTGGAAAGTATCGAGCATTGGCTCTGCAGTCAAATGTTAAAAATTTTTTTTACAAGCTCTGCAAAGACAAAAGACGCAAATTGTAATGTTGCGGGGAAACTCGGCTGGATCAGGGCGAGCATCAGAGGCTCAAACGGCAGTGGGCGGGAGAGGCATTTCCCTTAATAATGTAAGGGAGTTGGGAGAGGCCATAGGGATATAGGGAAATCAATAGCTTTCCTGGCTTCTGGAGTGGAGGAAGATTCCAGAGGGCAGACACCTAATTGTAGAAGGAGCTTTGTAAAATACACCCTTGATGCTTTGTAACATATATTCCCCGAACACATGTGAGCACAGGTTTTTGATAAAATGGTTACGATAGTAAACAGGTTTCCTCACCTTTCAATGATTCTTGGAGGGGACTTTAATTGTGTCCTGGATGCCACTCCGGCCTGCTCGTGGCAGAAGGTAACTGTTATAGTTAGTGAGGTTTGGGTGGACCCTTGGACACTGTGGCAGTTAACCACGCCCATGGGGGGCAGTCCCGTGAGGGGCCACAGGTCAGGCTCAGCTCTTGGACACACAAACACAGATTTATCTTTATTTAGACAGTTTGAGAAACCAGCAGAGGTGGCAGTAGTGAGTAGAAGATGTAGCCCGGCTGGGCTAGTATTCCCCAGGGCGCTGGAACAGCGGTTCCTCCGGTAGCAGTGCTGTAGTGGAGAAAACTGAGAGAATGAATACAATAGAATATTCACGGAGTCCCAAATATGGAGAAGCCCGGAGATAGGGAGAGCTGGCCCTCGAGGAGTGAGTACCAGATCCCTGGAGGCAGAGAGACTTGTTGGCAAAGTACTCACACAGTGGTTCCACGCAAGAGATGGCGCTGGAACGGAGGCAGGCCCTCGAGGAGCGAGTACCTGGTTCCAGGGAGACAGCTCTGAGGAGTAGATGATAGTAGTACTCACTGATGGTGTCTGTAGCGAATTCTTCCAAGTAGAAGAGGAGATAGATGCAGGCAGCGGGTCAGGGAACATGGACCCTCGAGGAGCGAGTACCAGTTACCTGACAGCGACCTGAAAAAAACAAAGAGGCCCCCGAGGAGCAGGTACCTCGTTAGCAGAAAGAGTACAATGGAAGTTGGAAGGCAGAGTAGCTGGGTACGGAGAGCGAATCCCATCCGTAAGATCACCCTTGCTAACTCAATGGCTAGCAATAAACAGTAGGCTTAAATATCCGGGCAGCGTGAAGTCATCACAGGGGGACGTCCCTGAGGAACGTGCCAATGAGGAAATAAGAATGAGGGCCGCGCGGCACGCGTGCCCTAAGTTATCTGGAGAGCATGGTGGGAGGCAGCGCCCAAGCCAGTCCGTGGACGCTGGAGAGGGCGGCAGGCAGACGCCCCGGCAGTCAGGCGTCCGTGAAGAGCAGGAGGAGTCGCAGAAAAAGAAAGGTAGGCGGAATGAAGCCGTCAGGCAGCGTTGGTCGCAACAGTAACCCCTGATAAAACACTGAAAGTGGTTTCCTATCTGTGCAAACATTTGCATTTGGTTGATGGTTGGCACACTCTACTCTCCGTCTCTTGGATCGAGATTGCACGCACTTGTGTAGGGCTCATGACACTTTTTCACCTATTGGTTGCCTTTTAGTTAGTAGATGGTTATTTCCTAGAGTGTAAAATGTAACAACTGGCCCTCTGGAGGTATCTGATCATGCGACAATGTGGCTAGATCTGGAGACTATCCAAATGGAGCACCCTCAGGCCTTTTGAAGATTTCCTAGACACTTGTACAAGGATAAGGCATTTAAAGGTTTTTTTTGGAGGAAAAATGGGAGGAATATTATGTATTTAGCAAAGAACACATAGCTTTGCCAGTCCTTTTTTTGGAGATGGCCAAAGCAGTAATGAGAGGAGAGATTATCATGTATACTGTAGGGAGAAAAGGGCACTGACGATTGAGATACTTCATTTAGAGAAACAATTGGCATAGGTAAAGCGGGAATTAGAAGCCAGACCATCAGCTGTGAACAAAGCTAGATTTCATGAAGCTCAAATAGCAGTTAACTCCCTTCTACATCAGCGAAAGAAGAAAACTTTGCTCTATTATAGGAGCAATTGTTTTCATTTAGGCAATACGCAGGGCAGGATGTTGGCAAATTTGACCAGGAATTAGGAGGGGGAGGCATAAACCAATCACAGTGCTGCAAGGAACTGATGGGAATTTAATTAACTTAAGTAAAAAGACATTTGTGGGGTATTTCAAAAGTTTTAGAAGAATTTATACACCGCTACTCCCATAGACGAAACAGAGATAAACACGTATTTACAGGTAGGGAAGATCTCCAAAATAACTGCAGCACAGCTGGAGGCACTGAATGAGCCTCTTCAGTTACAAGAGATGAAGAGGACCTGATGAAAGCTCCAGGGCCAGATGACTTCCCAGCTGAATTTTACAAAATCTTGTCTTTAAAAGTAATGCTGGCCATGGGTGGGATGTTTGATTGGTTGATAGAAGCAGGGCATTTCCCATATGCTCCTAATGAAGCATATATTACAGTATTTGCAAAGCCAGGATCTTATAGACCCATATTACTGTTAAATTTGTATATAAAAAGGTGATGGCAGAATGTCATGTAAGAATTCTACCATCTATAATAGGAGGTGACCAAGTGGAGTTTGTGAAGGGAAAGGGTTCGGCATTCAATCTCCAAAGGATGATAGCTTCTATGGAAAGCAGTAAAATCAGGGGTTTGTCATCATTTGTGTTAAGTTTTCATGTCGAAAATGCCTTTGATCATGTTAACTGGAGTTTCATGACAAAGACACTCATTGGTGTCTTTGTCATGTCTTTATATACCGTTATTCTACCGAATAACGGTATATAAAACTCTACAAATAAATAAATAAATTAGTGTGGGGTTTGAAGGGTATTTCCTGAAGGTGGGTTAATGTGCTTTAAAGCAAGCCAGAGGAATGGGTGTTGGTGAATGGTATGAATTCTGAGAGGTGTGAACTACAGCAAGGTACCCGGCGGGGATGCCCCCTATCTCCCCTACTTTTTATTTTGTCATTAGAACCTCTATTAGAAAGGATAAGAAAAAATATTAAGAGCAAGGGAGTGGGGATTGGAGAGCGGGGGACACAGACATTTATGTTGACAGTTTTGGGAATGACATCCTAGTGCACATTGTGAACCCCCAGGTTTTGCTTGCCCCCCCCTGTTAAGTGAGTTTGCAGAGTATGGGAAAGTGGCAGTCTTGAAGCTAATTTTGAATAAAATCAGAGGCTTTACCACTCCTGGATACTGTTAGGAAGCAGTGTGGTCCAGATTTCCAACTGGGCTGGGCTTTAAATACCTGGGTATATGCTTACATAGAGATATTTCCAAACTGCAGACTTGTTGTGTATGTGGACCCTTGAGCTGAGACGAGGTTGATACCACCACCAGGGGAAGGCCCCCAGTGGTCCTCGTCGGGAGGCAGTGCAGGGGGAGAAGACCCAACTGGAGCTTCACCTTTACCAGCCCACGTTCCCCACAGTTTGAGCCCTTGGGTGCCGGGGCTGGCAGGTCTTAAGTGCGGGACTCTCACATCGAGGAGTCCAAGAAGGCAACCAACGTCAGGCAGGCAAGGGATGAGGCAGGTGGCATGCAGACGAAACCAGGAACAGGCCGGAGGTCAGGACAGGCAGCAGACAGGCAGGACAAAGAGACAAGCTGGAGGTTAGCACAGGCGGAGGTCAATCGTAGATGAAGTACCAGGCAGAAGTCCAAAACCGGGGAGTCAGTCCGAGGGCAGGAGCAGGAACGGAACGAGGCAGGAGCACAGGAACAGGAGGCTGGACTGGAATGCAGGATCAGGAAGGTAAGGCTGGAACGCAGGATCAGGAAGGCAAAGCTGGAAAGCAGGATCAGGAAGGCAAGGCTGGAACGCAGGATCAAGATCAGGAACAACGCAGATGACGCACTCAATATCTGACCAGTTGCTGAGGCAAGAGTGCTGGAGTCAGGGCCGGGTATATATATCCATCCTGGCTGATGTCATCTTCATGGGCCGCGGGGAACCTTCCCACTATGGGTCCTTTAAATTAAGCGCTACAGTGCGCGCACACGCACGCCTAGCAGAGAGCATGCAGAGGCCAGGACGGTAGCGCCAACACCACCTCGGGCCAAGGGTCCACAATCCCTAACAGTAAGATGTGGGCTCCTGAGACCATATCAGCCTTCCAAAATCTCAAGTCGGCCTTTCTCCAGGAACCATATCTCTGTCATCCGGATTCACAACGTCCCTTCATTGTGGAGGAAGATGCCTCTTCCGAAGGATTAGGGGTGGTTCTGAACCAATACTCGCCTTCTGGGACCTTGCACCCCTGCTCTTTTTTCTCAAGGAAGATTTCTCCTGCCGAGTGGAATTATGCTATTGGCGACAAGGAGCTTTTAGCCATTAAGCTCATGTTGGAAGAGTGGCACCAGTGGCTAGAGGGGGCCCAGCATCATATTACTATTTACACGGCCATAAAACTCTTTAACATCTCCACCAGACCCAGCATCTGAACCCGCACCAGGCTTTTTGGACTCTCTTTTTCACCCACTTTGATTTCAAACTCAGGTACAGGCCAGCAGCAAAACACATCTGGGCAGACACTCTTTCCCGCTCCTTTGATACTGAGGATTCTGTTGAACCGCTTTGGCACATCATTGATCCCGTGCGGATTCTCCTTGCAACCACCATGACTGTCCCTCCAGGGAAGATGGTCATTCCATGAAGGCTCCGTAATAAAGCGTTAAGTTGGTCCCATGACTCCCGCATTGCAGGCCACCCTGGACAAGCCTTGACCCTTGCTTTGCTCCAACAGTTTTACTGGTGGCTTGACATGCAGAAGGATGTCCGGGCTTATGTGGACTCGTGTCCTATCTGTGCACAGCAGAAACCGCTGGTGGGACGACCTTGGGGGCTGTTACAGCCGTTGCCAGCTCCAAGGAACCTTGGACTCACATCTCCACTGACTTTGTTGTGGATTTACCTCTCTTTAATGGCAACACGATCATCTGGGTGGTAGTTGACTGTTTTTCGAAGATGTCATTTCATAGCCTTGCTGGGTCTCCCTTCGGCTCCTCCATTGGCACAACATTCAGCACATGTTTTGCCTCCATGGACTTCCCAAATATATTGTGTCTGACCATGGTCCTCAATTTACGGCAAAATACTGGAAGGCTCTCTGCAAGAAGTTCAACATTACTCTGGACTTCACTACCACATACAACCCTCAAGCAAATGGTGAGTCTGAACGGACAAATTGGACATTGAAGAGTTTCTTACGAGCCAATGTCAACTCCCGTCAAGATGACTGGGCAGCTCTGCTCCCCTGGGCAGAGTTTTCCCAAAATTCTCACCACAATTCTGCCACTGGATCCTTGCCTTTTCAGGTTGTTTATGGTAAGTGTCCACTTCCCGTTTTGCTGCTACCTCTGTCCATTCCCTCACCTGCAGCTCAGTTGATGGCCCAAGAACTGCATCAACTCTGGACACATACTCAGCAAATGCTTCAGGAAGCAGGCCATACAGCCAAGAGATTTGCCGATGCTCACCGTAGACTGGCCTCGCAGTTTAAGCCCAGGGAAAATGTGTGGCTCAGTTCATGATATATCAGGCTCAAGGTTCCATCAATGAGACTGGCTCCATGATATATTTGTCCATTCCTGGTGTTCCGCCAATTAAGGTCCAGTGACCTACCAGCTCCATTTACCCACCTCCTTAAGGATTCATAACTCCTTTCAGGTCTCTCTTCTGAAACCACTGGTACTCTCCTGGCTCCCTTGGAGGATATCTGAACCACAGAAGATAGCATCTGAGAGCGATACCACATAACGGGTGAGGGAAGTGCTAGACATAAGAAGACATGGACGAAGATGGGAGTTCCTCCTCTCTTGGGCTGGAGCAGAACACCTGTGAGCCGACCTCTAACGTGTTGGATAAAAAGCCTCTCACCCCAGGGAGCCAAAACTCTCAGGAAGGGGGCTTGGGGGGGGGGGGTACTGTTACGCTTGCCGGCTGCGGGAACTCATGACCAGCCTTGCTCACCCGACACCGCTACGGGCCTGCCCCAGGTCTCCTCACTGCGGCAGGGAGCTGCCGCCCCCGCCACTGTTAACCGCGACAGACCGTCTCCTTCCTTCTGCTGCTCCCCCTCCT
Organism: Rhinatrema bivittatum; assembly: GCF_901001135.1. Classification (NCBI taxonomy): domain Eukaryota; kingdom Metazoa; phylum Chordata; class Amphibia; order Gymnophiona; family Rhinatrematidae; genus Rhinatrema; species Rhinatrema bivittatum. The sequence goes on from NC_042620.1 coordinate 332,844,121, forward strand.
CGGGAGCTGCTGCTGTCCCAACGCTGCTTCCGGTAGGGCTCCCTAGGTGTGCGCGCATGCCCTTCCTTGATATTTAAAAGGGCCCACGGCGGGAAAGTCCCGCCGGACGATGTCACTATCCTGGCGGTTTTTAAGGCGAGTTTCTGCCTACAGGCCTCACCTTGGCGACAGGTCTCCTCGCTCCTGCGATCTGCGGGTTGTTCCCGAGTTCCTTCCTGCCCTCTTCATTGCTTCTGCTTGTCTTTGGCTTTGACTTTGGACCGGACTGGACTACGAGCTACGCCGCCTGCCTATCGTCGCAGAGACCCCCACGTAGACCCCGGCACCCGAAGGCTCAACCCCGGGGGAATGCGGGCTGGTACAGGTGAAGCTCCAGCAGGGTCTCTGCTTGTCACCTGCCTCGCCTACCGACCGGGGGGGGGGGGGGGGGGGAACCTGTGGGGCTCCTCCCCCTCGGTCCACCAGTCTAACATTTGCAAGCCAGACATTATACCTTATCTTTGGACAAAAAGGAATTAAAGCAGGAAAAAGAGGGAGGAATTGGCTGAGCATTTTGATCTAGAGGATCCGGGGAGGAATACTATTTCTTCCTTGTGTGGAAAGATCATGAAAATGGCTTGCCGTTAGTGGCTTCCAGTATCTTGGAGGGGTGGCAACAAGAACTGGGAATCAACATGTCCAATGAGGATCACCTAAGGTGTTTCTTTCGAATTCGATCTTCAACAACAAAATGTTTCCTTGTGAGAAACACAGTACAAAGTCCCTGATGCGGTTCTTTTACCCTCAAATACTTATAACTCACTCACAAATATGTATAAAATGGTCAACAAGATATGGGATCTTTGGGCCACCAGTTTTGGTCGTGCCCTGTTCTCCCGATATTCTGGAAGCGGGCGCAATAATATATTTTCAAAGTAATGCAGCTGTGGCTGCCCCTGGAGATTATCTACATTTCTTTGTGACGATACCTCAGGAATAAACTTCAAAAGTAAGTACGGAAAGATAGCAAGAAAGCTCCTTCCGCGGCAGTGCCGGAAGCCCCTGCTTTGATGCAGGTGCAGAATAATATCCATAATATTTGTGTCATGGAAAAGTAAATAGAAAGGGAGGCTGTAAGCACCAATCGCCCTGTATTTATGAGGATCTGGCATTCTTATTTGCAGACCTTACCCTTCCACACTTACCCTTGTTTAGGAGACCAAGGACGAGTTTAGATGGATTGGGATTAGTTGGGGGGGGGGGTTATAATGTAAATGAGATGGGGGTTTTCTTTACAGTGTAAAGTTAACTCTGAATTAGATTCCATAATATCTAAAGGTGGTGTGCTATGTGGAGGTCTCATGGAAATGTTTTGGTTTTTTTAAATAAAAAAACAAGATTTCAACACAACTGCCCACTAACTTACCTAAAAAAAAAAAACCACCCCAAAATATTTTGCTGCTTTAGTCAAAGGAAGAATGTGGCAATAGTGTATAACAGGCACACTTCTATAATCATTTATTGCACACAATAATTGTGTGTGCTGTCTTCTTGGTGCCCTCCCAAACTCAAGAAGACATATTTTTAGACTCAGACTGGAAAGCTCATCACTGCAACCTGCTATTAACTCAACGTGTCCGATGACAACACACTGAGAAACGTCTGAGACAAGCCCCAGGTTTGATCGAGGCCTGTGCAATGGTATTAGGTGCTGCTGAAAATCCTTCAGCCTCGTGCCTCTGTCTAATTAACTTTCAGGACCCCACTGATAATTAAACTCAACAATCATGATCGCCTCACTACCATTCATCCCAGAATAATCCTTTAAAAACACATATTAGATTTTTAAATATTGAACTGTTATATATATACATATATATATATATGTATATATATATAAAAGATAAATAGAAAAAAATTGAAAACATGGCTTTTCGCCCAAGCTTATCGCTGAAGAAACCTATGATATCCTGCACGGACCACCACCCCTCGGTTGCGTCCTCTTTCAGCCTCACTAAGGATCTGCTATACTAGAACCGCTCTCGCATATTAACTTTTCAAATCGACTCCACTATGTAAATTGTATTTAAGTTTAACAGATAAGCAACTGCTCTTTGCTTACCTGCTCTTCTCTACAGTTAGAATAGAAATAGTTAGAAATTGTTAATCTATCCCTTTTCTTCAAACAGCCTTGTTCTACTTCCCTGTTTTAATGTAACTTTCGCTTTCTGTGTTAACTGGTTTCCCCCCTTGTTTATTGTAAACCGGTACGATAAGACCTGGTCTTGAGCATCGGTATATTAAAAGAATTTAAATAAATAAATAAATAAATAAATAAATAAATAAATAAGAGTACATCGCATAAGTCTGAGAAGAGACGGCTGAGGGGGGATATGATAGAGGTCGGCTGAGGGGGGATATGATAGAGGTCTTTAAGATTATGAGAGGTCTTGAACGAGTAGATGTGAATCGGTTATTTACACTTTCGAATAATAGAAGGACTAGGGGGCACCCCATGAAGTTAGCAAGTAGCACATTTAAGACTAATCTGAGAAAGTTATTTTTCACTCAACGCACAATTAAACTCTGGAATTTGTTGCCAGAGGATGTGGTTAGTTCAGTTAATGTAGCTGGGTTCAAAAAAGGTTTGGATAAGTTCTTGGAGGAGAAGTCCATTAATGGCTATTAATCAATTATACTTAGGGAATAACCACTGCTATTAATTGCATCAGTAGCATGGGATCTTCTTAGTGTTTGGGTACTTGCCAGGTTCTTGTGGCCTGGTTTGGCCTCTGTTGGAAACAGGATGCTGAGCTTGATGGACCCTTGGTCTGACCCAGTATGGCATGTTCTTATGTTAGGATATCAGATTAAACAAGTAGGTTAAAGCTAGAGATATACGCCCCTAAAATCTACAGATGATTCTTTAGACACTGTTACATGATTTCTGGCCATATTTATATGTGTCATTTGTAAATAAAACCAAGAAATACATACAGTTATAAATTAAAAGAAATCCATATCTCATTAGTTAGAGGAATTCTCTGAAATGGCTGGGTGGGCTCAGCTACTCACTATACAGAAAAAAAAAAATATTACATTCTGTGTCTTAGTAACAATGCCACAAACTCCCTCCATTACCAGACACTTTGTGAAGTATCACAAAACCCTGCAGAAAAGACACTCAGCACCTATACATCGAATCTGCCGTAGCAAAACAGCAGCTCTTTGGCATCCATAGAAGCTGCCGGCCATAGCACCTGCCTGGTTTACTTAATGGCTAAGATGTTCAGAGAGATGGCCCTGTTAGTCTGGTGTAGCAAAACTGAAAGCAGGCTGCGGCACCTTACAGACTAACCAATCCATCGAGGCATGAACTTTTGAGGACGGAATGCACTTAGAGGCAGGCTAATGACAAAGCTGAATATATCAAAAGATACACCACTGAATTCAGCGAACTGATTACTAAATCAAAACAATCCTGGAGCTATGCTCTGTCGCTGTCAACAGTAATAACTTAAAATAGATAATACTGTTTTCTAATATTTTCTAATATTTTAAGTGTTGTTGAACCCCTACACAATTTGTGGTATGTGTTTTTTTTGTATACTTAAATTGTTTCTTTGAATAATATATGTGGAGTTAGAGGAGGGTTTCATATATTGTGTAGGTGCCCAGCACCACTACTTAGTGGTTATAATCATCAACCTTCCTCCTTAAGATCTTTTTTTAAAATCTTTTTTTAAAAAATGTTTTATGTTGTTGAACAACACTTAAAATATTAGAAAACTATTATCTATTTTAAGTTATTACTGTTGACAGCGACAAAGCATAGCTCCAGGATTGTTTTAATGACAAAGCTGGCCATGCATGGGTTTGATTCAATCCAAATTCTTGTCTGCTGGGTTTTTCATTGTGTGCGACAAGAATTCAGGCCGGAGATTAAAAAACAAACAAACAAATAAAAAAACCAAACCAAACCAAACAAAACCGAGTGGGGAGAGTGACTGTGCTGCACACCGCCTCACATCCTGCAGCCCAGAGCACATCTGCTTTCCAGATGTGTGATCGGAATCTCGAGACCGCGCCGCACTCACTGACCACTCACCGCCTCCTCTCGCCCATCGGGGGGAGGGGGAGATGTGCCGCGGGCGTTATATGCAGACCCCGACCCTCCCCCTCCCCCCCAAGCCCCAGCTTCCCATTCGCACGACTCGGGTGAGGTCACAAACCCTCCGATCACACTTATTTCGCGAAAAGGGAGGGGCGGAGTCCCAGCCCCTCTCGCTCCGCCCACCCCGGCCCCGGCTCGCGTCCTGCCCGTGGCTTTCACAGTCGGCGGCTCGGCCTCTTCCCTCCGCTCTCGCCTCATGGCGGCCCCTGCTCGATTGCTCCCGGCGCTGCTGCTGGTGGCGGCGCTGCTCTGCTGGAGAGGTAAGTGGGGTGCGCGGGCTGGGCCACCCCACCCGAGGGGCACGGATTTGGCAGATGCTCCCTGGGTGCGCGGCAGCGGGGAGGGCGCTGGCTTGGCAGGGCTCGTGAGCGCCCCCCCCCGGGCACGCCGGGGGTGGGGGAGGCTCAGGGCTGTGGCATTAGTGCGGTGCCCGCAGCTCTGCGCATGACCCGTCCCGCCTGGGGCCCGGATCACCGCCAAACCCACGATATTTACCTTAAACCCTGAGCATGTGCGGCCAGGACCCTGCCCTGTGATAAGAATCCGTAATCCGCCGGAATGATTTGCTTGATTTTTAAGAGGTTTCTTGCTGGGGGCGTGTCCGTGTGTCCGTCCGGAGGCGATCGGCAGCCGGTCAGGGTGGCACCTTGGGCGTCGCTAACGCAGCCCCCGCAGCCGGTGCCCTGGGAGGACGCCCTGTCGGAGCCCCGCGGTAAAACGGAGACCTTTGCAGAATAGTTGGGTATAGCGGCGATGATGAGGGTTTCCTAGGGCTCGCACATTTTTAAAGATGCTCGCTTTTAGGGCTGTTTAAAGGTCCCTTCTTTGGTAATTGTCTTTAGGCGAAGAAGGGACCTCGGCGGTCCGGACACCTTGCTTTGCCCTTTAAATATTCAGTAACCAATCGAAGGCATCGTCTCTATCCAGTTACCCTGCTGAATTTTTTTTTTTAAACTAGTAATATTTAGAACAATAGTACCCTGGAAGTGTTTTGGGAAATACAGAACACAGTAGAATGAGTATTGCAAACAAAATATGTGATGATAGTGATATATAAGCTTAAAAACCAGTAAATATTAAAAGATCAGGTTTTTATGTAGAGACTGTGGATTATCTTAATGTTTTTTTGTGAACCCAGGTGGGTATAATTTTTGTTTTGTGTGAATGTATCTTTGTATTCCATCTAGAACTATGGACAGTGGGGATATACACTTTTAAAAATAAATAACCTGGTAATTATTATTCTCATATTGTTTATTTATTTATTTATTTAAAAACTTTTATATACCGGTATTAGTATGCATACATCATACCGGTTTACAATGTAACTTTAAAGGCAGAAATTACAATGAACAGGGAGGGCGAACAAGGAGGAGTATACAAAGAGCAGGAGGAGGAGGAATTAAAGCAATAAATAAAACTGCAACGGACTATTTACAGGAATATACAAGGCGTAGGCAAGATACTTGCAGAAGTCAGTGTACTTAATCAGGGTAGGCTTGTCGGAAGAGCCATGTTTTAAGTTTTTTTTCTGAACTTGGCGTAACATGGCTCTAGCCTGAGAGTGGTAAGGAGGGTGTTCCATTGTTTAGGGCCTGCAATGGATAGTGCACGGTCCCTAGCAGAGGAGAGGTGGGCTTTTTTCAAAGGGGGAATGGAGAGGGTGCCTTTGTTGATAGTGCGAGTGGGTCGTTCAGTGCGTATAGGACGAAAGGGTTCATCCAACCATTTGGAATTGTGCCTGATAAAGCGAGGATACAAAAGGATATTACATGTCATGCCTGGTTAGTTTATGAAACAGGCCAGCATCCTGTTTCCAACAGTGGCCAATCCAAGTCACAAGTACCTGGCAAGTACCCAAACATTAAATAGATCCCAGGCTACTATTCCTTATTGATTAATAGCAGTTACGGACTTCTCCTCTGAAGAACTTATCCAAATCTTTTTTAAACCCAGTTACACTAACTGCTATAACCACATCCTCTGGCAATGAGTTCCAGAGCGTAATTATGTGTTGAGTGAAAAATAATTTTCTCTGATTTGTTTTAAATGAGCTACTTGCTAACTTCATAGAGTGCTTTCTAGTCCTTCTGTTCTCTGCGAAAGTAAATAACTGATTTACATAAACCTGTTCAAGTCCTTTCATGATTTTCTAGACCTCTATCATATCCCCCCTCAGCTGTCTCTTCTCCAAGCTGAATAGCCCTAACCTCTTTAGTCTTTCCTCATAGGGGAGCCGTTCCATGCCCTTCATCATTTTGGTCACCCTTCTCTGTACTTTCTCCAGTGCAACTATATGTTTCTTGAGCTGCAGCGACCAGAATTACACACAGTATTCAAGGTGCAGTCTGAACATGGAGCAATACCGAGCGACATCCACTGTTTTATTCGCCATTACCTTTCTAATAATGCCTAACATTCTGTTTGCTTTTTTGACCACCACAGCACACTGAGCCAATGATTTCAATGTATTATCCACTATGATGCCTAGATCTCTTTCCTAGGTGGTAGTTCCTAATATGGAACCTAACATTGTGTAACTATAGCAAGGGTTATTTTTCCCTATATGCATCACTTGCATGTGTCCATGTTAAATTTCATCTGCCACTTGGATGCCCAATATTCCAGCCTCACAAGGTTCTCCTGCAGTTTATCACAATCCACTAATCTGCATAATTTTGTGTCATCTGCAAATTTGATCATCTAACTTGTCATACCCCTTTCCAGATCATTTATAAATATATTAAAAAGCACTGGTCCAAGTACAGATCCCTGAAGCACTCCACTGTGAAAATAGACCATTTAATCCTACTCTCTATTTCCTGTCTTTTAATCAGTTTGCAATCACAAAAGGACATCGCCTCCTATCCCATGACTTTTTAGTTTTCTTAGCAGCCTCTCATGAGGGACTGTCTAATACCTTTCTGAAAATCCAAATACATCACATCTACCAGTTCACCTTTGTCCACATGTTTATTTACCTCTTCAAATAAAAGAGATTTGTGAGGCAAGACTTACCTTGGGTAAATCCATGCTACCAGTATCCCATGAAACCATGTCTGTCTAAATGTTCTGTGATTTCTATTCTTTATAACAGTTTCCACAATTTTTTTCTGGCACAGAAGTCAGGCTCACCAGCTTATAGTTTTCCTGGATCAACTGTGGAGCCCTTTTTAAATAAGCTCCAAGGGTAGGTTGGCAGTAAATTAAAATAAGGCATGGGTTAATTCTGAGGCAATTTTGTATAATATACATTTGTATGTATTTTTCTTAGTAAGTCTGCTTTAAATTACATTTTGGTCCTCTTAATTTCCTATAATAGTAGACATAAATGTGAGGAAAAATGTTAGTTCTGTGCAATCTCATTTTTGAGTTCTTTCAGAACCTTGGGTTGTATACCATGTGGTACGGGTGATTTACTACTTTTCAGTTTGTCAATCTGACCTACTACATTTTCTAGGTTCACTGTGATTTGGTTCAGTTCATCTGAATCATCACCCTTGAAAACAGTCTCCGGAACGGGTATCTCTCCAACATCCTCTTCAGTAAACACGGAAGAAAAGAAATCGTTTAATCTTTCCGCAATGACCTTATCTTCCCTAAGTGCTTCTTTAACCCATTGATTGTTTAATGGTCCAACCGACTTCCTCGCAGGCTTCCTGCTTTGGATTTATTTAATCATACCGGCATTCATTTGACCTTTCTTCCACCTTTCTTAATGCATGGAATACATCTGGTCTGTGCTTCTAGGATGGTATTTTTTATCAATGTCCATGCCTCTTGAACACTCTTAACCTTTTGTAGCTACACCTTTCGGTTTTGTAATAACTATTTTTCTCATTTTATCAAAGTTTCCCTTTTGAAAGTTTAGTGCTAGGGCCATGGATTTACTTACTGGCCCCCTTCCAGTCAATTCAAATTTGATCATATTATGATCACTATTGCCAAGTGGCCCCTATCACCATTACCTCTCTCACCATATCCTGTGCTTCACCGAGAATTAGATGTAAAATTGCTCCCTCTCTCCTCGGTTCTGAACTAATTGCTCCACAAAACTGTCGTTTATTCCATTCATAAGAACATAAGAATATGCCATACTGGGTCAGACCAAGGGTCCATCAAGCCCAGCATCCTGTTTCCAACAGTGGCCAATCCAGGCCATAAGAACCTGGCAAGTACCCAAAAACTAAGTCTATTCCATGTAACCATTGCTAATGGCAGTGGCTATTCTGTAAGTGAACTTAATAGCAGGTAATGGACTTCTCCTCCAAGAACTTATCCAATCCTTTTTTAAACACAGCTACACTAACTGCACTAACCACATCCTCTGGCAACAAATTCCAGAGTTTAATTGTGCATTGAGTGAAAAAGAACTTTCTCCATTTAGTTTTAAATGTGCCCCATGCTAACTTCATGGAGTGCCCCCTAGTCTTTCTGTTATCTGAAAGAGTAAATAACTGATTCACATCTACCCGTTCTAGACCTCTCATGATTTTAAACACCTCTATCATATCCCCCCTCAGCCGTCTCTTCTCCAAGCTGAAAAGTCCTAACCTCTTTAGTCTTTCCTCATAGGGGAGCTGTTCCATTCCCCTTATCATTTTGGTCGCCCTTCTCTGTACCACCTTCATCGCAATTATCTTTTTTGAGATGCGGTGACCAGAATTGTACACAGTATTCAAGGTGCGGTCTCACCATGGAGCGATACAGAGGCATTATGACATTTTCCATTTTATTCACCATTCCCTTCCTAATAATTCCCAACATTGTTTGTTTGCTTTTTTGACTGCCGCAGCACACTGAACCGACTATTTCAATGTGTTATGACGCCTAGATCTTTCTTGGGTAGTAGCATTCAGGAACTTTATCTCTCTAGCATGTCCTGATGTTACATTTACCCAATCAATATTGGGGTAATTGAAATCTCCCATTATTACTGCACTGCCAATTTGGTTAGCTTCCCTAATTGCTCTTACCATTTCATTTTCCATCTCCTCATTTTGGCAAGGTGGATGGTAGTATATTCCTATCGCTATAGTCTTCCCCGACACACAAGGGATTCTACCCATAAAGATTAAATTGTGCATTTAGGGCCAGATTTTCAAAAGCATTTACTCGAGCAAAACTGGTTTTTGCTCGAGTAAATACACTTTACTCAAGTAAGTGGGCTTTGCAAAATTGCTACAATATATGCCATTGAATTGTCCATAGGATTTACTCAAGTAAGTGCACTTTACTCGAGTAAATAGCTTTTGAAAATTGCTACGATAGTATGTCACATTTACATGCGTAACTCCTTTGAAAATGACCCCCTTAGTCTTTTGCAGGATCTTTATTCTGTTGGACTCTATGCCACCCCGCAACCAAGTTGCAACTTTCTTTGCGATATAATATGTACCCCGGTATAGCACTGTCTCATTGGTTGTTCTCCTTCCACCATGTCTCTGAGATGCCAATTAAGTCTATGTCGTCATTCACTGCTATACATTCTAATTCTCCCATCTTACTTCTTAGACTTCTGGCATTAGCAAACACATTTCAGAAGTGTGTGTTTGTTTCTATTAACATTTTGCTTTTCAGTTGACAGTGGTAAATTGGAATCTGTTAGCTCAGGTGAATTTTTAATTATAGGCACATGGACTACTTTTCTTATTATTGGAACCTCACTGTCTGGATGCCCTAACTCTAATGCTTCATTAGTATCCTTTGAAGATACCTCTCTCCGAACCATGTGCTGCTGAGCGACTTTCGGCTTTCCCCTTAGAGCAGCTTTTAAACTAAATCAATCTCCTTTTTAAAGGTTGGTGCCAGCAGCCTGGTTCCACCCTGGTTAAGGTGGAGCCCATCCCTTTGGAAAAGACTCCCCCTTCCCCAAAATGTTGCCCAGTTCCTTACAAAACTGAATCCCTCTTCCTTGCACCATCATCTCATCCATGCATTGAGACTCCGGAGCTCTGCCTGCTTCTGGTGACCTGCGCGTGGAACAGGGAGCATTTCAGAGAATGCTACCCTGGAGGTTCTGGATTTCAGCTTTCTACCTAAGAGCCAACTTGGCTTCCAGATCCTCCCTCCACATTGTCCTATGTTGTTGTTGGTGCCCACATGTACCACGACAGCCAGCTCCTCTCCAGCACTGTCTAAAATCCTATCTAGGTGACGCGTGAGGTCCGCCACCTTCGCACCAGGTAGGCATGTTACCAGGCGATCCTCATGCCCACCAGCCACCCAGCTATCTATATTCCTAATAATCGAATCACCAACTAAGACGGCCGACCTAAACCTCCCCTCCTTGGCAGAAGCCCTGTGAGACACATCCTGAGTGTGAGAGGACAATGCACCACCTGGAGAGCAGGTCCTTGCTACAGGATCATTTCCTGCTGCACCAGGTTGATGCTGTCTGAGCAGGAGACTTTTTCCTTCTCTAAGGAAGCACTAGGGCTGCCAGATTGGAGTTGGGTCTTGGCTACTATGTCCCTGAAGGTCTCATCTATACCTCTGTCTGCCTTAGCTCCTCCAGGTCTGCCACTCTAGCCTCCAGAGACTGGTTTGCCGCACCAAGTCGCCCCATGCTGTATCTACCTGTTCCTCCCTGGTAGGCGGGGGACCTGAACCAGTGCCGGGGATTCCTTAATCAATGCTATATGCATTTCTTCCTTCAAGCGGCACTTTTCTTGGATGATATCCCTCCTGGACAGTAAGGCTCTGGCCTGGGCTTCTCTGTTATGGGAGTGTGCCAGTCCAATTCTCCAGGATCTGCAGTGCTTCATGTCTGCTTTCAAGATGGTCTTTGACTCGGGCTGCCTGGCCATCATGAGGTCTGCCATAGAGTTCGGGACCCTGGCCACGGAACTCAACTGGAGGGAGGATTGCCTCCGTAGCATCAAGGGTCCTCTAAGGTGAAGGATGAGCTTGGCCACTCAGGAGCTTCTGGAGTTCCTGTCAGACTCATTGACCTGGCTGGAAGGATCGGCCGCCATCTCCAGCAGTGGGCCAGGGAGCTCCATCCTCCTTGTAGGGCCATCACACTGCCTTCCTGCTTCCAGTGCCCGATCTCTCTGCCAGCACCAACCTCATCTCCCTCTGTGCACTTGGACGAACCCTTACAGCTTGGACAGAATTGCCTCACACCCAAAAAGAGATTTCATAGCCAGTTAGGCTTGTGTCTCTATTGTGCCGGCACAGGACACTGGCTTGCTCAATGCCAGTTCAATCTAGGAAACTTCAGAGCCTAGGATCAGATGGGGAGGTAATCCTAGGCTTAACGACACATGCTCCTCAACTAACTCTTCTGGTGACAATCACTGTGAACAACCAGGATTTTTCCACTCTAACTTTGGTAGACTCCAGTGCTGGGGGGAACTTCCTGATGAAAGCTCTGGTAATCTGCAACTTCCATCGTTCCCTTTTAATCATCTTCTCCTTCTATAGGGACCCATTGCCAGGTCTGATCACCCTTGCTACTGCATCATTGATCATGTGTATCGGTCTCCGCCACAAGGAACGTATTGTCTTCCATGTTGTAAATAGAGCCGTCCATCCAATTGTGCTGGGGCTTCCTTGGCTCCAGTTGCATTCTCCACAGTTTGACTGGGCCAGATTGAAACTCACTTACTGCCGTTTGCAATGCCACGATTTGTGTCTGGAGCAGGTGGAACCCCCGCTCCACGTATCTCTGGCTGCTATACTTCAGGGCATCTCTTTGCAATACAGCGACCTTGAGGATGTGTTTTCAAAAAAGAAGGCTGAGACATTGCTACTCCACAGGGAGTACGACTGCGGAATCAAGTTGTTGCCCAATACCAAGCCTCAATGGGGTAGGGTATACCCCTTTTCTCTCCCCAAAACCAAGGTAATGTCAGAGTACATCTGCGAAAACCTAGACTGGGGCTTCATTCAATGATCCATATCCCCGGTGAGTACAAGTTTCTTCTTTGTGGTCAAAAAGAATGGCTCACTCAGGCTGTGTATGAATTACCATGGACTAAATCCCATCATCAAGAAGGATAGTTTTCCTTTACTGTTATTCTCTGAACCTTTTGACTGCCTCCAAGGTGCGAGGATCTATCTGAAACTAGACCTCTGAGAAGCTTACAACTTAATTCAAATTAAACCTGGCGATGATTGGAAGACAGCATTCAACACTTGGAACGGCCATTATGAGTATTTATTTGGTAATGCCTCGGCTGACTTCCAAAAGACGATGAATGAGATTTTCCGGGATTTCCTCTACATTTGTGTTGCCGTATATCTCAATGAGATCCTTATTTTCTCCAAGGTCTTCAGCTCCTATTGCCACGATGTACGTCTGATTCTACAGTGACTGCGAGAAAACAAATCTATATGTGAAACTTGTGAACTGCCTATTCAAAAAAGAGAGACTCACCTTCTATGGGTATATTGTATCCAGAAAGGGCTTCCAATGGACCCAGAGAAGGTTAAGAGCATCCAGGACTGGCCCCAGCTAGTAGGACCATGAGCCCTGCAAAGATTTCTGGGCTTGTGCCAACTATTACCGCCACTTCATAGTGAACTATTCTAAGTTCGCTGCATCTTTCACAGTCTTCACCTGTAAGGGAGCCAACATGAAGGTTTGGCCTTTCGAAGCTGTAGCGGCCTTTCAAGAACTAAAGGATGCTATCCTGCCTACACCACCCATTCATCGTAGAAGTGGATGCATCCACTGTAGGTATAGGGACCATACAAAGCCAGTGTTCCCCTAAGGGGGTTCTCCAACCTTGTTCTTCTCAAAGAATTTCTCACTAGCTGAGCACAACTACGGCATCTGCGACAGAGCTCCTAGAGATCAAGTTAGCGCTAGAAGAGTGGCATCATTGGTTAGAAGATGCTCATCACTGTATTACTATCTACATCATGGGTGTTCAACTCTAGTCCTCGAGGGCCGCAAACTAATCTGATTTTCAAAGTAATCCTAATGAATATGCATGAGAAAAATTTGCATGCACTGCCTCAGTTGTATGCAGATCTGTCTCATGTATGTTCATTAGAGAGATCCTAAAAACCAGACCAGTTTGTGGCCCTCAAGGACCAGAGTTGGACAACCCTGATCTACATGGATCTTAAGAATCTGGAACACCTCCATGATGTCCGATTGAATGCATGACAGGCTCGCTGGTCCCTTTTCTTTGCACACTTTGATTTTGAGGTGAAGTATCGTCCAGCTCTCCAAAACATCTGGCCAGACCCTTGCACTACTTCAACAATATTATTGGTGGCCTCAAATGAAGCAAGATGTTAAGGCCTGAGTGGATTCTTGACCCACCTGCGCACAGCAGAAAGCTCTGTCGGGCTGACCCTGGGAGTTGTTACAGCTGTTGCCAGCCCCCATGGAACTCTGGACCCACTTGTCCACCAGTTTTATCGTGGACCTCCCTCTCTCAAACAGTGCCACCATAATCTGGTTGGTTATCGACCATGTCTCAAAGATGTCTCACTTCTTCCCACTACCAGGTCTCCCTTCTGCTCCAGAGTTAGCGTGCCTATGTCTTTCATTTACACAGACTACCTAAGCACATTGTATCAGATCGTGTGTACAATTCATGGCAAATACTGGTGGACACTTTGTAAAGAATTCGATATTGCCTTGGACTTCATGACCGCCTACCACTCACAGGGGAATGATCAGTCTGAGCATACCAGCCGACTTCTCAGCTTTCCTCCGGGCCTTTGCCAACGAACGCCAGGATAACTGGGCTTCCCTTCTACCTTTTGCGCAATTTTCTCACAATTCTCATGTCTGTAGCTCTACCAGGTTTTCACCATTCCAAGAGGTCTACGGCAAACAACCCTTGCCTCCTCTGCCTCTCCCCATGGCTGTACCTTCACCAGCAGCTCAGCTGTCCGCCCAGGAACTCAGGATCTCTGGACCTGCATCAATATCCTCCTTCAAAAAGCAGCCCAAAGAGCCAAGAAGACCACTGATGAGGCCTACTCCTCAATTAAAAATGGGCAAGAAAGAATGGCTAAGCATGCGCCATATATGCGTCTCACTCCTTGATCCATCGGGCCTTTTTCCATCCTCCACCAGATAGGACCCATGACCTACCACCCAGGTTGGGTATACACAACGTGTTCCACGTATTGTATTGAAGTCTTTAATCCTCTCCTGGCCCTTGAGAATGTGACTGAAGCCTCAAGAGGTGACTTCCGAAGACGGCACGATATATGAAGTGTAGGAGATTCTGGATTCCAGGTGTTGGGGCAAGAAATGGGAGTACTCATCTCCTGGAAGGATTATGGCCCTGAGGAAAATACATGGGAGCCTGCTTCCAACATTTTGGGTACCAGTCTATTAAGGGAATTTCACGTTTCACATCCCAAGAAACCCAGACCCTCAGGGAGGGGGCTTAAGGGAGGGTAATGTTGCGTTTGGCAGTTTATGGGTCTTTTCCGTGAACCGCTGCTCTTGGCTCCAGCCCCGAGCCACACCTCATTCTCCCCAAGGCCGCCAGGCTGCTTGCATAGCAGGACACCATGCCTCATCGCGGTGGGAAGCTGTCGAAGACTCCTGCGGCAGGATGCCACTGACTGCGCTTGGCTCGCCTCGTAGGGCTTGCACACGCCCAACCTCGGCACCCTTAAAGGACCTGTGGAAAGAAAACCCAGCAGGTTCATCTGGATGACATCACTCAGCCTTCTCAATATAAGGCCTCTACAGATACTCCTCCAGTGCCTCGGCAATAGGTCTACTACTGCTGGTAGAGTGTATTGCCTCAGCGTGTTCCTGTTTTTTGTTCCTGTGTTCCTGGTCCTTGTCTTGGCAGTCCTTGGCCTTCTTCCCTGAGTTCCTTGTTTTCGTCCTGTGGGCAGTATTCAGTCTTTGGTCTTCATCTTGTGGTCAGTCTTCAGTTCCTCGTCTTCAAGCTATTAGTCTTCAGTGTTTTCTTCTGCCCACCTGTGCTGTTCCTCGCCTCCCTACCTGTCTGTCTGTCCCATCTTCCCTCGGATGGATCTCTTTGACTTCGGCTTGACAGTTGACTCTGAACTCCACCTACCACTGACAACTGCCTGACTCTGACCGCCTAAAATGCTGCCATGCCTTACCGCTGCCTAGCTCTGACTCTGTCCATATTCAACCTGCCTCAGACCCTGCCTGTGACTTGGCTTCCTCCATGGATCTTCATTCCCATCAACAGAATCCCGCACCCTGAGCCGACCTCAGCTACCAAGGCTCAACCTAAGGGGAATGAAAGCTGGTATAGGTGAAGCTCTGTCACAGCCTACTCTGCCAGCTGACTGTGGGGACCTGTAGGGCTCCTCCCAGCAGCAGGCACCAACCCCCATCTCAGTCCAAGGGTCCACACTCGCAACAGTATTGTGGGCATTTTCTGTGCTTTATTTTGGTGGACTGCATATTTAGCTTTTGCTTGCTCTATCTTGCCTTAGTGCATGCCAAATCAATTTCCTCTCGTTTCTCTGCCAATTCTGACTCCCATGGTCCAATTTTGGATAGTAAATCTTGAGGTGAGCCTCAGTACTACTAATCAGTCATTAGGTGCCGCACAACACCCTGGGAAGTAAGCAACACACAGAGACTACCTAATATATATAATTATAATTAGGTAGTCTTTGTGTGTTGCTTATATATATTGTGTGTGTTGCATATGTGTATGTATATGTGTGTGTATATATATATATATATATATATATATATATATATATATATATATATATATATATATATATATATATATACACACACACACACACACACACACACACACACACACACACACACACACACACACACACACACACACACACACACATATATATATATATATATATATATATATACACACACACACACACACACACACACACATATATATATATATATATATATATATATACATAACAGTTTTTGAATTATTCCGTTGTATGCCGTAAACAAAATGTTTCATTGACCTTTTTTTCATACTGGTTTTTATTTTATTTCTTAAATTAAATAGATGTTAAAAGTTTGTTACATAGCAGCTCCCTTGACTCTGAATCTAATGAATTGGTAGATTCCGTGTAAGCATGAAACACAGAAAAACAGAGAGGAGGTCAGAATAACAGGTTCAAATGTTTTAATTTTAAGGGAATGTATGTAAATGCAAGATTCCTTGTCCTATTGTATTTTTTATTATTTATATAGAGGATAACTTTCAAACTACATGCAGCGGCATACGTGTGCATATGACCACACATATAGCTACGATAGTATTTTATAACCCACGCCTATCATATGCGTGCGTATTATAAAATACGCGTAACTCCATCTCGCAGCATATGCAGTATGTATGCTTACATGTGAGTATATGTGATGCATTGAATGTGTGTACTTTTCCTATTTAAGAATAAATGTGTGTATTTTTACGTGTGAAAATAAAATAGGACTTACTAGTGTAAAACACTATTTATGCATGTAAGTCCATGCTCGCGCAATTGACATGATTAGTTTATCAGCGTCAGTTTGCTTAGTCCTTCTCCAGGTCATTGAGACCCTCCTGGCTTTTCGGCCTGGCTCAACCAGACCTGCCAAGCAGCCAACAACGTGGAATAAACAAGCCTGATAGCAATTACTCACGATAACGAACAGGCGCAAAATTAAACGAGTAAGTTGCCAAATGTATGTGCGTGCATGTCTTTTAAAATAGCAACTTATGTGTGTAACCACCAACCAACCTACCCACTACTCAAACAAGGGATTAAGAGTAACAATAGACAACCATCTCAACTTAAAATCCTTCATCAAACAAACAACAAAAGACGGCTTTTATAAACTTCAGGTCCTGAAAAGAATCAAACCTCTCCTTCATATGCGAGACTTCAGAACGGTCCTTCAAGCAGTACTCTTCTCCAAGATAGACTTCTGTAATTCTATATTACTTGGTCTTCCTTCAGCTTCTATTAAACCTCTTCAGATGCTCCAAAACTCGGCCGCAAGAATTTTGACAAACACCAGGAGCAGAGATCACATCTCCCCCATTCTCAAAAACTTACACTGGCTGCCAATTCACTTTAGAGTCATTCATAAGTCCATCACCATCATCTATAAAGCAATCCATCACCAGGCTCCACTCGATCTACAAATCCCTCTCAGACGACATACCTCCACCAGACCTATCAGGGAAGCTTACAGAGGATCATTAATCATTCCCCAAACCAAATCGACACACCATCTAAGTTTTAGAGACCGGGCTTTCTCCACAGCCGGTCCCTCGATATGGAATTCTATTCCCTTGGATCTGAGACAAGAACCATGCCTACTAACTTTTAGAAAAAGGCTTAAGACTTGGCTGTTTAAACAAGCCTTCCCAGATCCTAACTAAATTATAGCAACAATTCAACGAGACACTACAACATAATGTAAATAATTTAATCTTAAATCTGCTCTGTTCATCTAACTCTCTTTCCTCCCCCAGTTAGAAAAAACCTTGTTTAATGTAACTTTACGGTTCTATGCACTTGTTCAATGTTCTGTTTTACACCCCCTTGTTACCTGTAAACCGGCATGATGTGATTGTATCACGAATGCCGGTATAGAAAAACTTTAAATAACTGTTGGCCCTGCCCTGTAACACTCCTAGACCGCCCCCCCCATTTTTTTTTGTACTTATTTTCGACTCTTTATAAAATACGGATTGCGCGGGTACAGGCTACTTATGCATGGAATGATGATTTTTATGTGCATAACTCTCTTTTGAAAATTACGGTATCTCCTAAACCTTTTATATAGCAGTTTTAAGCAAAGAATTAGCAGTAAGACTCGGAGGAAGAATTTTGAGACCCACTAAACACACGAGCCAATATTTTAAGCAGACAAGAGCTAATCCCACAGCAGCGTTTTTCCAACCAGTGTGCCTTCAGGTGTGCCACAGAAAAGCCACGAAAGCGGATGCTTCGCTCCAGACCAGCCCCTGGGCTTTGCTCTCAGCACTTCACAGCAGTGAGACGTACCTGCGGTGGCTCTTAAATGTATAGGAGCACCTTTCTGAGAATGTGTAATCATCCTAGGTACAGCATGAGCCCGGGAGTGTTGGAAATTAATGGGCAGCGTGCAGGGCATGGACAGCCGGGTCCCACTGTGCAGCGCACACATCATACACAGTATCCTCCTCCTCTTCCTCTTTTTCAGCCTGCTCCTTTATATCCCCGGGCTGGGTGAGACAGGAAGAGCGTGCACGGAGTACTGGATGTGACTCACTCCTGAGGACTGGGAGGAACAGCAGCAGTGGAGGAGCTCTGGCGGTCACATGCATCAGCCAAGATAACCCTCCAAAACCAGCCCATCCGCACCAAACGGACTTCTCCCTTCTCCTGCACTTGTATATAGAGGGTCCTGGCCCACTGTGCTGGGTTCACATGTGTTTCTGCTGCCTTGACCCTCTGTTTCAAAATTTGGAAGAGAGACTGTCACATTTGTTTTTTTTATTGTCATCCGCCTCGAGCAACTTGTTTGGGAATGAGTGCAGAATATTAAGACCTTGTAAATAAGTAAACATTTTTGTTTAATGTTAGGTGAGCCTTGGGTTTGGCAAGGTTGTCCTACGGTACACAAACCGGGAGGCTTGTAACAGCTTCTGCACTGGCTGATGAATGTGGGTGAGCTGGTGCATTGATCGCTGAAGGTGTCAAGTGCTGCCGTGATCCTTCTTGCATTAACCAACCCTTGCTAGCTTTAATTAGTTGGAAATAAATTATTAATCCTGTGTTAGCCATCACCCTGGGAATGGGCCTGTGCTACGGCTGTTTCTCTGTCAGAGTCCCATGAAGACACAGTGACAACAAAGGATTTCTCTATGGGCATAGGACAGGAAAACGTCCTTCATGAATAAGGCCCATTGTTTTTATACAGAACTTCAAATGCCAAATTATTAAAAGGAATTTTAGGAAACTAGCATCTTTTTTTTTTTTTTTTTTGTAATGCTTTTTTTGATCTAATTTTTTGTCTCTAATCAACCAAGCTCCTATTCTCCTTTTGCTGTTAATGCGGTGTTAGTGAATAGCTTTCTAGATTCTGGTACTTAGGGGGCTGAGAAGTGTCCAGCATGTATAGCTGATCCTCCTCTGTACTGATAAGTATGTCAGGCAGTTTGAAGCTCAGTACACACTTGTTCTGCTGCCTCTTAAATGTCACCAGCCATGGTGACACCCCGGTCTTTTGATCCAGTGACTGTGAGATTGATCACAGCCGATTCCGCTAAAATCCCAGTCAGCTGCACAGTGTAGCAGCACTTTAATAACTACTACCACCACCACCGCTATTTTCTATTTTTAAAGCACTACTAGACATATGCAGCACTGTACAGACACAGAAGTCCCTTCTCTATGGAGCTTATAATCTAGTCAAGAGAAACATACATGATGTACAAGTTTTTGGGAAGTGTGATCCACTCTGCACTAGCACAAGGGAGTGGCCTTGCACAACTGAGCCTGCCCCTGGAGTCTAACCTGGCTTATTCTCTCACTCCCCACTGCCCCCTCCCCAGGCTGTCAGCAGTGGTGCGTAACACGAGTGTCCGCTTCCTGTGCTGGGAGGGTATGAAACCCAAGATCTATGGGATTCATGGGGCTTGTACCACGAGACTGAATTGACAAAGCAAAGAGTGCTAAGCACTTCTGCTGAGTGAGAGGAGGCACAGGCTGGACTGAGATTGAAGAGCAGAGAAGGGGGGCATGGGAGAACTTTTGGGGGGTGGAGGAATGCAAGGAGAGACCCTTCTAGGGATGGGATGGGGACATGGGGAGATCCTTCCAGGAGTGAGAGCGGGACATGGGGAGAGCTTTCTAAGGTTGGGAGGGGGATGTGGAAGGAGAATCGAGAGCAGGGGATCTGGAAAGAACATTCTAAGGATTGAGGAGAGCGAAGATTGAACCTGGGATGGAAGGCGCAGAGAGAGAGAGAGACAAAGGATATGGGGAGGGAAGGAACGTGAGGGCCTGAAGGAGAGAAGGCTGAGGTTTGGGGCCCAGATCCAGGGAGAACTGTGTACTGAGGGGGGACAGAATCCTGGCTGTGGTTCAATGAGAGGGGAATGGGAAAGGAGGCTGGATATTGGAGAGAGGGGGAGGGAGGAGAGGACAAGGGGTAGGGCTGATAGAATGAGGACTCTGGATTTGATGGTTCGGGGGAGGAATCCTCTTCTTATTTGGAAGAACAGTATATAAATACTTGTAAATAAACAAAAAAAAGATAATACGGGGAAAGGAATGGAGGGAGGAGCTTATGAAAGAGGAGAGAAAGCAGGAGGAATGGGAAAAGGCAAGCAGTCATTCAGATGCTGGCGGCCAGAGGTCAAGGGGACTCGGCGATATTTCTTCAACTGGAGATTTCTCGCTCCTTCGCTAGGAACCACAGTGGAGCTTTTGAAGTCGTCCCCGTCCCCCCCCCAAAACTGCAGAAGCCCTGGAAAGGAAGGAGGTAATAAACTGCTGACGGGAGAGCAAAGAGCCTCAGAGAGGAAGACTCAAAACGCTTTCCTTCCGTGTCGATGGAATAGCAAGGTAAAGGTTCAGCGAGAAATAAACGAGTAACCTGCAGCTTCTCTGTGACAAGGTCATGCTGCCATCCTACCTTCCCCCCCCGCTTCCTCTTGCTTTTGGTTTTTGATCCGGCAGTTTCCAGATCGGATGGAAATGAGGCTGGGATCTGACACCATGAAGCCTCCGTTCACGACTTCCCGGGGGTTTTATATCCGCTCCCAACGTACTTTAGTTCGGTTATTGCAGTGATTGGTTCATAGCCGGGGATTATGCATCCGGCCCCTTCCAGAACCCTGCAGTAGGGGCCCTAAACCCAGCCAGCGATGATGGCGACTCCCTCCTCCGGCTCTGAACACTGCCCTCTCGTCCTCGCAGACACTGGTTGATCACAGGGGTGGAAGGGTAAGGGGGTAGGGGAGCTGAAAGTCTCCAGCTAGGAGGGAATCCACCGGGCCAGTCCCCAATACTTTGTTGCTAAGCATCTTTTGGGTTCTGCTGCTTTGCATTCATTAAATAATCGGGATTAGCTGGCCCAGTGGTGCTGTCCTGTGGAAACTTCCTCAGTTCAGTCCCGAAGTTGGATCTTCCGCTCTCTGGGTCAACTGGAGAGGGACTCACGGTCATTGTTTAACGGTGACACCAAGTGGCCAGACTGGGGGGCCTTGACTGCAAGAGCCAAAGGAGTGACCCTGCAGGGACCAGACGAGTTGCATTTCTGGATGAGGGATTGAAAAATAGGGGGAAAAATCCATGAGTGGTTGTGAATGAAGATTCATGTTGCCAAATCCCTTCCTGTTTCTGATTGAGCAGGAGGAAATGACTAGGGAAAAAGAGTATTTAGCAGCCCTGTCTCAAATCTTTTCTGGTGACATCTACGGGAGTCATGCGATTTGAATTCTCTCAGTATCCAACTCTCTCCTACAGGCTGACAAACCACAATTATAAGGCCCCCACCCCCAGTCAAAAGATAAGTAACTGCTCTCACCATTTCTTCTGGTGCTCTTCCATACTCTGACCCAGTAAAGCAGCCATCCATGCTTACAACTGAATCTGAAATGTTTCAAAGATGAGGACACACAAACTACTGGGTCAGACTGAGGGTCCCTCATGCCCAGTATCCTGTGGCTAACAGTAGCCTGTCCAGGTCACAAGTATCTGGCAGGCTTCCAAAAAGCAGATAGATCCCATGTTGCTAACGCTCAGGGATAAGCAATGGCCTTCTCCAAGTCTGCCTGGCTAATAACAGTTTATGGACTTTTCCAAACTCTTTTTAAACCTATCTACATTAACTGCCTTCACCACATCCTCCGGCAATGCATTCCATAGCTTAATTGTGCATTGTGTACAAAAGAATTGTCTCCAATTTGTTTTAAATCTACTACTTGCTAACTGTGGGGCCAATGCAATAAGATGCGCAGTAAAATAGGTGCTCGTACTGAGTGCCCGTTTTCCTAACGCGCACACAGCCACCTCTCCTAGATGCCCAATGTTATATTTAAATGAGGCGGTGCAGTAAAAAGGATGTGCTAGGGATAAATTGTGTCCCTAGTGCTCAAAAGCATTGGGTGCCGAGGCGATGTGACTGTGTTTGCTACGGATGCTCAGTACAATTGACTGCTTGCTACAGGCACTCAATACGATTGAGTTGTAAGCAGAAAAGAGCTGTTCTCCTGGGGGTTGTGATGCGCTTCGTTAGTTATGAAGAAGGGCATCAGCTGGAGAGGGACTAATTTAGTGCCACATGAAAAGAAAATACTTGGACCTTTGTCGGCATCGTGTCCAATTGATGATAGTTTAGCAAGATCAACCGGTTACATAAACCAGTTTATCCCTCGTACAAAGCAGGGCCTGGTTATTTCCCCTCCCCGCCAAAAGGCCCCCGGACTGGCCCCCATCTGTGTTGCGTGCTGTGGTGCGCGAGCCGGAGTCTGCAGTCATAGGCTCCACAAATCAGTTGGGTCTTGCAGTGGAAAACCCCTCCAAGTAAAGGCCGTGCAACAGGGAATATTCAAAAAAGAGTCAGTCTTGGAGGGTGCATACCATTAGCCATGGTTGTATCTTCATTGTCATGAGACCTTGACTCGCGGAATGACTTAACGCCAGCCCCAGAGCAGGCATTGTTTGCCGTATTAAAAAGGGTGCATTGGGCAACTGGCTATTTTCTGCATCGGGGGATAATAGCTAATAGCCTCATCTACACTGAACTTACATGTGATGAATGTTATTAGCTACGCGTTTGTTTAGGTGCGTGTTTTGGATGCGCTAATCCCTATATTGTATCGATTTAGTCTAGCGTGTCCAAAACGCACATCCAACCGCATGCTAAACTGTGCACTGAGCTTAGGCGCGTGTTATTGCATCGGCCGGTTTGAGTCTTTGTAGTTTGAGAGTAAACCGATTTTGCATTTACCCTTTCTACTTTCTCATGATTTTATAGACCTCCCTTCAGCCTTCTCTCCTCCAGGCTGAAGAGCCCAAACTTCTCTTGTCTTTCCTCATAGCAACGCTGTCCTCATCCCTTCTTTGTACCCTTTCCAGTTGTAGTGACCGGAATTGTACACAGTACTCCAGGTACGGAGATAGGCAGAGGCATTATTACGTTCTCCGTTTTATTCTCTCTTCCTTTCCTAATAATTCCTAAAATCCTGTTTGCTTTTTTTTTTGTCCGCCACTGCACACTGAGCCGAGGATTTCAAACTATTGTCCACGAGGACACGCAGACCCTTTTCCTACAGTTTAGATTGCTTTTCCCCATGTGCATCACTTTGCAATGGTTCACGTTAAATTTCATCAGCCATTCGGATGCCCAGGCTCCCAGTTTTCCCAGGTCCTCCTGCTTGTGATTTCACAAGTCAGAACAATTTTGTCATCTGCAAATGTGATCAATCATCATTCCCTTTTCCCGATCATTTATCAATATATTAAAAAGCCCCAGTCCCAGTATAGATCCCTGGGGCATTTTACTTTTTCTCCATTCAGAAAACTGGCCATATAGTGCTCCTCTCTCCGTTTCCTATCTTTTAACCAGTTCACAATCCACAATAGGACAGTTTCTCCAGTTCCATGACTTTAATTTTCTCAGGAGTCTCTCATGAGGGACTTTGTCAAACACCTTCTGAAAATCCAAACACACTACATCCACCGGCTCGCCATTTATTCACGCTTATTAACGCCTTAAAAAAAAAAAGAAACAGATTGAGGCAAGAATTTCCCTTGGGTAAATCCATGCTGGCGGTGTCCCATTAAACCATGGGTATCTGTGTGTTCTGTGATTTTGGTCTTTTGGAAAAGTGTCTACAGTATTTCCTGGCACCGAAGCCAGGCTCGCCAGTCTATAGCCAGTGCATGTGTTGAGGTCCACATCTCGTAATTCACTGGAGGTGCCATCTGTTAGGCAGATCTGTTTTGCTGAATCTTTCTGTGTGGCTGGCTCTTGTGTATGGAATTCTCTGCCTGACGAACTAAAATCTGAATCATCTATTTGCAGGTTTTGGGGGTTGTTGAAAGCATAGTTATTCACGCTGGCTTTTGAGAAGCTGAATTAGACTGTGTTGTTTTTTTTAAACCATATTGAGCTATGCTTGATTAGTTATTGAGTTATAGAACATGGCTGTGCTGCTCTTGTTGTGTTTTTTTGTTTTATTTATTGTTATGCTTTTTTATTTATGGATGCGTCACTTGTAATCCCCCTCATAATTGTAAATAAGGTGGGCTATAAGTTGTTTTTAAAATAAATAAATAAAACAAACTTGTACTTTTTATTATGAAGAAATGATCTCCATTACACATTCCTCCAGAAATGTCAGGGTAACGCCTACATAATATTGTAAAATATTACGAAAATCTTCCAACGATCTGCAGCCAGTCCCGACACTAAGGGACGCCTGTCTGTGGCAGCACCAGCTCACAGTAAGGAGAGTGGATGGAGCGGTCTCCTTTATTGCAGTTCAGACTATTAACAAGGCCAGAAGGGGGGGGGGGGGGGGTCTCCCGTTCGTACATGCGTTTTCGAGGTCCTTTCCTCTTGAGATTCTGTTTGAGACAAAATCCTCCAAATAACCCTTGCCAGTCGTCTGGAAGTAAATCTGGTCTTTGTGTTTTCAGGATGAATGGAGTAACAGTGCAGCATTTGTCGTCCGTGCAAAAGCTGCTACCCATTCCTTTTTGTGTTACGGTTCAGACAGAAAGTCCCTGCCCCGCAGGAGGCTGCTTCTCTTGCAGGTGGCTTGACGCTTCGTTCAGCTGAAGTTTCCCCTCCAGGCTTTTCTGTCCTAGACAAGGGTATATTTTGTATGGGGGAAGTCTTCTGGCAGTTCTGCATTTCAGATTTAATGCACATCAAATAGGCAGTAAATCCAAATAAAACTATCTTTGTGAATATGAAATTCACTCAGAGCGGTTTACAGCTCTTGAGTGGATAAACCAGAAGTTAATTTCAGCTTCACAATAAGAACGGCGAAAGCAAGTTAGGATAGCAGCTAGAATCACATTCTAACTTGGCGATGAAAAGGTGTGCCTTAGCGTTTAACTTTTATAGATCAGGACACGTTTACTGAGCTCTGCTACAACCTAGCCCCTAGTTAGCTAACTCAGAAAATAATTATAATCCAGCAGTAAAACTATTGGTTTGCAGCAGCAAGCTGCTGGCATTTGAGGTGATGCCAAGTCAGTTTAAAATCTTAAGAGCTCCGGGTTGGACAGAGAACTTGGCTTTTATTTGCTTCCTGAAATAACGAGTGGTCATGTATTTGTCAGAGCTCTTTAGGAAGGGCGTTCTAGAGGGTAAGTGCCACTCCCGTGGAGAAGGATCCTAGTGGTCTGGAGGGCATGCAGAAGGATAGCCTTTTGCTCCGGAGGATAGGTCCGTCTCCTCTTAGAGCCTTGATGGTCCGTGGCGACATTCTGGGGTTCATTCCGCATGGCACCGGTAATCAGTGTAGTTCGGGTAGGACATGCGAGCTGTGGTTACTCAGTTTGCATCCTTCGATTAGTCATGCAGCAGAGGTATATTTATTTGAATTTAAGTTTTATGACCCTTTTGTTACAGAAACATGAAGTTGAAATACAAAAAAAACCCAACGTATGAACGAAAAATCATATCCTATATTAATTAACTCACCAACTAGGGGTAGGAAAGGAAAAAGAGAAACCAAAAAAAAATAACCAAGAAAATAGCGCAGTATGAAATCAAAATTACGCCATTTCATGACTGACTACTTTCACACTTCATTAGTAGAGCCTGAAGGTAACAGCAAAAGTTTTTAATCGTTCTGGACCAAAAAGCACTCATTATACTTAACTTGAAAATACAAAGCCTGAGAAAACAACTTCTCAGCACATATGTAGCAAACCTGCCATAGCATAACAGCACTAGCGCTGAGAACTCAAACCAGTAATCTACCTAAGAAAAGGCCGCAATGCACATCCTCTGGAGGAACACAACACACAAGGCTGCTGTGCATGCTAGTAAAATACCTCACCTCTGCTAACCACCCAGACAGACTCAGTCTTCACCAAATACAGAATAAAAAGCCACAAACTACAAAGCTGGAAATCCTATAAAGGCTTTCTGCATGCCATGCAAAACTGGAGAACTAGAAACAGAAATACTTTTCCTCCTACACTAAGCAAAGTACAAAGATAGAAGAAATGCACATTTCCAAAACTGACACATGGCTCCCCTTCTATTCCCCCATCATCCCTCATTTCTCCCAATTACTCTTGTTCAAACACCCCCTGACTCTCGCATCTCTACCCAGCATTTCTGACCATCCTCTTCCCTGTGTTCCCTCGCTCTACTGCTTGACTCTCCCTGCCCCCTTTATCCCCCTCTACCCCTTCCTGCAATAGCCCCATACTTCCTCTCTCTGCCCAGCACCTCGCACCAGCAGCATCACTTCCCAGCCCAGCAGGGGAAGATTAAAGTCTGCGTCCTGTCAGTTCCAGAAGAGCGGGAGTTGGTAATGTCTTACTGATCTGGGTGAAGGAGGAGCAGCTCCCCACTGGACCAGAAAGAGGAGAAGGAAACACAAGTAGCCTTCTCCCAGGCCCAATAAAGAAGTCGGCCTACTCCCGCCCAGGCAGTTGAGAGAGCAGCCTCCTCCTGGCCCCACAACCCACCTTCCAGGAGTACCATTGATCTATAGTGTCCAAAAGGCTGCAGAGAAGTCCAGTAGCACCAGCACTGCCGCCTGGCTTTTGTGGCAAAGCATTGGGAGATCGTACAGCAGTAGCACCAATTGTCGAGGCTTCAGCCCTAGCTGCTGTCCATATGCACGTCTCACATTTAGCATTCATAATTCAATTACCTAAAAAAACTGTAAAAACATCTTTCGGAAGTCAGTGTAAATCTTTCATGCATTCCCTAATGCTTGAATCAATAAGAGCTGGCCATACTCACTGAGCGTCTTGAAGGCTCTTGTTAAGAAACTTTTATATATATTGAAAGAAGGCTTTTAGGGCAGTGTAATTGTCTGGTTGAGGGGGAAGGGCAGTGAAGAATAGAGGATGGAGGAAATGCACATATTTGCATACGTTAGTAGGCAGAATAAAGTTCTCCCTTTCACAGAATGGCGAGGGTCTCTCATTCCACACATCCATCTGGCACTTTCACAGTTTATGTTTAATTAAAGGATGAAACAGAAGTTGATTTTTCCAGATATCTCAGCACTCCCAGAGCTTCCCAGAAACCTAAATAGCTGATCACAAGCTTTCTTTGGCCAAGGATTACATGTTTTGCATATGGCAAGCAAAATGTTGTGTGTGTGTGTTTTTTTTTTTCTCTGCAGTGCAGGATTGAATGAGGATATTTGTGTTAACATTTCCACATGACAGAATTTAAAGCACCATTGATAGCCAACATGGAGGATGGTACAGAGGTGGTGACAGAGTTGAATTGGTTGATCAGATGTTGTACCAGATTCTGTGTCTTAGGGCCACAGCAAGTATGAATGGATTCAGGGTCCTACCCCCTTAAACTTAGGTTATGCGAGTTGCCATATCCCTCCCCAGTCTGTGGAAGCTAGGACGCAGGGTGACGAATGGGGATGCACATTCCTTGGAGGAAGAACCTACAATAAGTGGTTGTGAAACCCAGTACTTTGCAGTGAATTTAAGGGGATGAATTATTTAAGGTGAGGGAAGTTGTTTTTTTTTTTTTTCTAGTCCCAAACCGATTTACCCAGTTGTCACATCTGTGTTTGACGTTTGGCGTTTGATTGGGTCATCACAGTCTGCATCCAGTCAAAGCTCCAGTTTTTTTCTGTTTTTCCTCACTTACATTGGGAACACATTTGGTGTTGAGGGAAAAGTCTGAGAGCTTTCTTCCCTTCGAGTACAACAGAAAAAGTATTGCAAAATGGACAGGACAGAGAGAGAGAGCGAGAGAAACAAATACTGAAAAATGTTTTTATTTTATTTAAATACTCTGAAGGTTATCCCACTCCTAGTCAGGAAAACTATTTACATGTCCCAACTGTAATACATCTCCAAAAAGAAAAGCCATCCAAAAACTCTGAATGTGAAACAACTCTCAATCAAAGAGAAACCTATCATCCTAACAGTGACATAATGGACGAAAAGAATTCACCACCACCGTGTGCTTCAACAAAGCCACCCTACCTGTGGAGGTAGTTTTAGGGCAGGAGGAAACCTCGCTCACCAGAACCAACCAGCTCAAGATACCTTCTCCCTATAACTTTGTGGCCTACTAACTCTGTCCCCTCTGCAGCTAGCCCTTCTCAATATATGATCTGCAAACAAAAAAAAAAAGCTAATCTCAGACTGAACCAACTGAAGAATTTAAACTCCAGATCCCATGTCTCACAGAGACCTGGACAGGAGAAAGTGACACTGTCACCCTTATACAGCTCTGTCCACCAGGCTACCAAATTCATCATGTTCCCAGGCCCATGGGCTGTGGTGAAGGAGTTGCTATAGGATTTCATCACTCTGACCCGTAATCTAATGGCTGCCAATTAGAAAATCTTACTGTTCTATACTGAAATTCCAAGATGACATGAGGTTTAAACTTGCTCATGACTCCATTTCTATCTGATCTCCTATGTGACCTTGCTACTATATTCCACAAGCTCCTTGTGTTAGGAGACTTCAACTATCATGCAGAAGCCCCTCCCAAAGATAACACTGTTGGTTTCCAATGCACCGTGGATGATCTCTGCCTCATTCAGCTAATCAAAATCCCCACTCACGAAGGCAGACTTGACTTTATATTCCATTCCCACAGCATTAACTTCCACGTAACACAGTAATGGTCAACCTGATCTCCTGGTCAGACAATTATATAGTGTGGGCTATATTTCCAGTCTTAACACCTTCAATCATGTTCCTGAACTCAAATCCCCACCAGAAAAGTGACTCATGTCACAAGTGACAACTTTAGCAACATAACAAAAACCCCATCCACTTTGGAGCCAGTAGAATTCATAGTCCAGCATTGGCATAACAAATTCACCATAGCCATTGAGATTTCTCATGAACTTATTTATTTAAAATAATTGCAGCTGACTCCTCAATAGTTTGGAGTGGGGCACAAACAACATTCATAATAAAACGGCAGACAATATATGTCAACAATATAATACAATGGCACTGCAAGGAATAGAGAATACATCTTTGTCATGAGGAGGCTCAGCATTAAGGGTGTGATGGTTATGCCTAAACTGTCTGGAGGTTCTAAAATGGTTTTTAAATCCTGCAGCATCCTGCGCTTACCAAACAGGGATCGTCTACAGTCTTAAGTTGAGTTTGCATAGACAGAGATTGATCTAGAGTGACCCCTAGGATTTGGACAGTGTTTGAGATTCGTATCTGTTGGTTATCAAATTCTAAGATATTAAGTAAGTCTTGAGGACAGAAAATAAGAGGACGATTATTTCAGATTTTCCCACATTTAGAGCAAGTCTTTTATGACAGAGCCAGCTTTGAATGATGGATAAGCATAAGCAGGCAAATAGTTTTGTTAACGACCAAGTGGATTTGAGGGGAAAGAGAAACTGAATGTCATCTGCATACAATTTATAATGTACCTCCAAGGCTCGCCAACAGCCGATTAAAGTGGTGTTTAAATAGATGTTAAAAAGTGCTGAAGATAATGCCAAGCCTTGCGGCACACCTATAGTCAACAAGTGCCAATTTACAGAAGATAGTTCAGTTTCTGGAATCCAACACATTACAAGAGTTACATTTTCTCAGATGAATCTGATCAGTTTCTTTGATTGGGTGACAGAGAGTTGGATCAGAGGATAATATTAGATATAGTTTACGTGGATTTCACTGAGTCCTTTGACTCAGTTCCACTCAAGTGACTTGTAAATTAGCTTAACTGCATTGATGAGGACTCTAAAGTGACTGGGTTAGAAACTGTAATCTGAGACAGACCCCTGGCTAACCAGCGTATTAAATGGTATGCTAAATCAAAGCTCCCTGCCTCCCTCCCTGAAAAAGGCTTTAATCAAGCCTAGCCATTATTGCCCAGTTTTCAGCTTACGCTTTTTATCCAAACTGGTGGAAAATGTAGTCGACTTCCCAGAAGAGAATAACATCCTTTTACTTTCACCAGTCCAGCTTCAGGAAAGGCTACAAATCAGAATTCGTCCTGTTAACCAAAACTAGCATTATTTGCCTCAATGCTGACCAAGGTGGCAAATCCCTTCTATTCTACTGCCTTTGAACAGTGTTCATCACCATCTCCTGATACAGTGCTTAGGAGACATTGGTGTTAAAGAACTTGCCCTCAAATGGTTTGAATCTTTCATGTCCAACAGAACATAATCCATTTAATGGACCAGCACACCAGTGTCACCCAGAGATCTCACTTGTGGGGTACCTTGGGGGTCAATGCTTTTCCTGATCCTTTTCAACATCTAAATTTGTCCTATCTGTGACGTCATCCAGTCCTTCAAATCAAATTCCACCAATTTGACAATGACATCTATCTCTGCATCAAAATGGGATTAGACCAATCCTCATCCATGCTAATCTTGGCGACTGATTTATAGTAGATACCCAATGGCTCAACAATTACAGACTCAAACTAAATCCCTCCAAATCGGACCTCTTGAGGCTAATCTGCCAAGGGCATTCCCTTCTATCTTTTCTCTCCCTGTCAGGAACTCCTTTTCAATGTAAACACGCAGTACACAATCTGGAGAATCAACTTAATCACAAACTTTTAAAGGAAACACACATCGTAAAGGTGGTAAATACTTCCTTTTTCATTTGTTCTAGTTTTGACAACTAGTTTGAAAAGCACAAACTTGTTGGTACTGCCCAGCTCATGGATGAGGCTGAGCCACCGCCATTAGCAGGTAGATGCACTCAGGCTGGAACCAAGAAGGAGTATTCACCTATACGAGAGACTTCCCTCGCAGGTTCTCAGGCTGGAAAGACTTAGATGAATATCCACAGCAGAGGGTGGTCCAAGGGTCAGGGCAGAAAACATTGGAATACGGGCAAGGCTCAAGGCTGGCAGTGATCAGGTGGAGATGGTATCCAGGCCGAGGTCAGGGCGGGCAGTGTTTGAGCAGAATTGGTATCCAGATGGACAGGCAACGATAGAACAGTCCAAGAGGGGGAAGAAAATGAGGTGGGGACATGAGAGGACAGGAACAAGATGGAAAGCTGGGCAAGGCAGGAGAGAGGAAGGCAAATACGAACTGGAGCAGAAGGACAGGTATGTAATGGGATGAGGCAGTAGCAAGAACACCAGAAAAACAGGAGACCTGTTGCTGAGGTGCCGTTTCGCTGCACAGCTGAAGTCTAAATAGCCTGGCTGGATTGATGTTAACCAAGGATGGTGCAAAGAAGTTCCTGCTGTGGGGCTTTTAAGAATGGGGCGTGTGCTCGCATAGTCAGAACAGCAGCATCATTGGCGCCGGTGGTGGCAACGTGGGCGACCTGGGGTGAGTGCAGGATGGTTGCGGTGTGGTGACCACAGTCAGCCAAGCATTACACCATCGGGCCCCTGAGTATCTCTCCCAGATTCTGTTCTCCTATACGTCCACAACAGAAATGGTATAGGTATAGATATAGATAGAGAGAGATAGATATATAGATAGATTTGTGGTGCAGAGCATGATGATTAGCTAGAGGACACCTTTAAAAATTGTGGGTGATTCCTTTACTTTTGGTCAACAGGTATTGCAGATTTCATGTAAGTGATGCACTTCTGCTAGGAACGCACAATTTACACGCCCGTGTACTTGATACAATATACTTTTGAGCGCCAGAAATGCACATTTCTCCTTAGTGTGCCCTTTTTGCACACTGCTTCAATTTCTTTCTCATTAGAATATTGCATCGGGTGCACAGGGGATGTGGATGCCCATGCTGTTGCCTTGGGCTGAGGTTGATGCAACCCGTAGGTAAGGACCTACGAGTCCCCACCATCGGCAGATGGAGTGGGTTGATAGGCAGAGGCCGCTGGAGCTTCACCTATACCAGCCCTCGTTCCCCGCGGGTTGAGCCTTTGGGTGCCGGGGCTGCCAGGACTTAGGTGGACCTCGATATAGAGTAGCAAGAGAAGTTGGTTCAGCCCAGAGATAGCAGGCGAGGGATGGTGCAGTCCTACTCTGGACTGGATAATGTTCTGGAAACTCGGGCACCAATGAAACGAAGGCAGACTGAGGACGCTCGAGCAAAGGTAGGCCGAAGCCTGGTAAATCCACATCCAGGGAGTAGGCAGAAGAGGCGTCCAAGGGTAGGCTTGAGTCAGGGCTGGCGGCAATCCAGGGGCTGTGGCAAGCAATGCTTAGGTCTGATCACGGAGATAGTCAATAGCATAGTCGGACGAAGCTGAGATCTGATCACGGAGGTAGTCAATAGCGTAGTCAACGAAGTGGAGGTCAAAGTCCGTGTAATCAATCCGAAGCATAGTAAGGGTAGGAACAAGGAAACAGGGATCAGGAACATAGAGTAGAGACGAATCTCTTAATAGCAACAAGTACTCAAGCAGCAAGGAGACCTGTTGCAAAGGCAACGCTATGGAGCGGGGCCTGAACTTAAATACTATGAAGAGGTTGGCGTCATCATCCAGGGCCGCGGCCAGATTCCTGCCACGGTCTCTACTTAAGGATCAGCGATGCATGCTCCTAGGGAGGGGCGTGGCACGGGTAGTGGCGTCTCTTCGCGGGCCACATGAAGAGACATCAGACTAGCAGCAAGACCAGGAACGCCGGGGACTGTGGCTGAGCCGGAGGCACCAGGGGAGGCCAGAGGTTGGAGCAGGTGGCCCACCTCTGCCAGCGAGGAGGAACTAGAAGCTGGAGTCCTTGTGGAAAGGTGAGGGGGTCGTGCTGCAGGTCTGCCGCGGACGGCACACTTAACACGTGTTAGGAAAACGAGCACGCAGTATGAACGCCCATTTTTTGCACGTGTCTTACTGAATCTTGGTAGCCCTACAGGACATTCTCTCCTATCTCAAATTGCAGCCAATATCATAGCGTAGCAGGGAGTGGAGGAAGAGGAGCAGCTAACCCATCTCCAGTGTCTGCCTATGTCAGTATGAAAAACATGGGCTTATATTTCTGGTTTGCTACCTGTTGTTTCTTAGTAAAGTCGTGGATTGTTTTCTACAACCAGGTAAGTTTTCAGGGTTTCATCTGAAACTTGACATAAGTTGCACGTAAGAACCTATAGAACTATCTGAGTTTGCCCCAAGTGGCTTTTGGTGTCTGGAGCACCTTTCGGAGCCTCTGTTCCCCTTCAGAGAGGTCATTAAAGCTGCATGTAAATAAAGTTACTGGCGCCGTGGGCCATTGAACCCATAGCACCTCATGCTGGGGGCAGAATTTTATAATCTGTTGTGAGTAGGAGGATAACTTCTCTGTTTATATGATTTACATTTTGTGTCAGTCGCACTCCAGAAATCATGCCATGTGCTGCCTTTTCAGGATATGCACGGACTGATCTTTCTTTCCTTGGGCTCTGTTCTTGGTATCGCATCAAACCTTGTTCTTTTAGCAACCTTAACGAAACATGAAATGGTTTTATCGCTGGACACACAGACGGCGGTTTCCTGTGCATTTCACGTGGTTAAGAGCATGTTGGTCTACAATGGGCTCTGTGCAGGTAAACGTAAGCACGCAGTGTAACACCATGCATACTTTGCGCTGCTGAGAAAAGGCGTGATCCTGGGGAGCAGGGAGAAGTTGGGAGAGCGACCGTACTTATGTAAATGGTTTGGGGGTTTTTGCCCCGTCATTTTTCATGGGCCCTTACTCCGGTCCCACAAACAAATGACATTGCTTTTACAAAAACAATGAATGCAAACAAGCATCAAATTTCCTTCCAAAACTTCTCAGTCCCTCCCCACTCCGGCTCACCCTGTGACAGTGAGGGCTCCTGGCTCCCATTTAATTCCCAATGAAGCATGATTTTGGAAAAGTTGCCCTGTGGCCATCCAGCCACGGCTCCGGCGTGCAAGTCCCTTCCACAGACAGAAATTTTTGCATTTTGTGGTAAGCGGGAGGCTCTGCTGGTTTGATGTGGGAGATCATAGCTCGATCTCCCTTGAGCCTTTCTATGGCATATTAACGGGTTACTCCGTGTGGGAGCTTGGTATGCACATCTGGGTTTCATTAGCAACCCAGATGTGCACTCATTTCTAATCAATGAAAATTGAATTTGTAGGGATTTTATTCACTAATGGGGCAAAACAGAAAAATTCCTCGCGCTCCAACGAGTTATAAGATAATGAAGCTTAAACATTTTTAAATTGATGATACTTCATATTGCTCAGAATATCAGTTTTACTTGTCCTAATATATAGATATATATTTTATAATTATGCATCTTTATTATTTTGGCTCAGCAGTTTTCTCCTCCTTTTGGGCTTCCAGCTGAATCAGAACTAAACCCTGAGGCCACAGCACCACAAGCCGCCTTTCCCACAGCTCACTAATATTCCCCCTATTTTTTAACCCTTCCCTGCATCCTACCTGACCAAGTTATCACAGTGACAGACCTGCCTCTTTTTTTTGGGAGTCCGGTAAGTGTGCACCCCTAAGCCAGGCCACTAGATGTCTCCTCTAAGGCATCGAGGAAGAGTAATTCTGCACGTAATATATGTAAACCAAGGGAAACGAGCAGAATAGTTCAGAATCCACACATTTTGTTTGAATAAAGCAATTACTTATTTATTGTGGCGATTCCGCAGTTTTTAATGCAACACAATTCTTTTACGTTTCAACAAATCCCCAGACGCGGTATCCGGGTTTCGCCTTACGGCTGCATCTGGAGAGACAGCAACAAATCTTAATAAATCTGTACGCTGTAACATCTCAGATTATTAATCGATTCTATACTCTTACCAACCCCTGTTTTGTTACACAATTGTTCTTTTATAATATATGACCACTAGTTTACTTTATCTTTCAATCATAGGGAAAGTTTGAATCGATTCTGTACCTTTCGTCTGACCATAACTATTAATTTGATGGGTAATATTGATGTGTGTTCCTTATAGTTTAGTCTTATCCAGTACTGTTTGTAAAAGTTTGATTTTTTTTTTTAATCATTTATTATGTTATGCATGGTTATATATGTTGTTTATATGTTTATATATTTGTTTCATTTGTGTCTATGTAGCCCCTGAAGCAGCTCGATAGAGCAAAACTCGGCCTGAGTCGGGCTTTTTACTACGAAATATTAATAAATTCACTTGGTGTTTAACGATCATCTTTTTTGTGTGGTCGCTACTTTCAATATTGGATCGGTTTCCGGTTTGTTTATATAGTCATACTTTTTTTTTTTTTAATAAACAATTTTTATTGCATTTTGCATACATCAACAAAAACCAAATAGCATGTCCTTCAGCATCCAACAAGCAGAACTAGAAAAACAAATGCAATCACTTATATGTCAGGATGCAACTAAATAGCCACCCCCCCCCCCCCGTACCCCCTCCCAAGACAAACAAGCCAAGCAGAACATACTGTGATACGGGATCTCGAAACCCCGTGACCTGAAGTCCAAGATCGCGCAGTAAGAAATGTCAATCATTAAATAGCAAACTCCGCGCCCTGTGTGGCAATGTCTGCAGGTATGGATCCCATATCTGTAGAAACCATCGACGTTGTCGTGGAGATGTTCGGGCCGTCAGCCACTCCATCTGCATCAGGCGATGCCAGTGATTCCTCCAGGCACAGAACGAGGGCGCCGTCGCTTCCTTCCACTGCAAAAGAATCAACTTCTTCCCCACAAAACAAGCTTACATAAACAACATTCAAAAAGTATACGATCATATATTACTTGGCTGGGTTACTGGGTATCCCCCTACAAGCCTCCCCTCTTTTGATAAACATACTTTAATGAGTTAAGGCCAAAATGGATTTAGCCAAGGGAAGTCTTGTTCACCAAAATGCTACGTTTTTTGAAGGCGCGAATAAACGTGGATAAAAGTGATCCAGTTGATATATCTGGATTTTCAGAAAGTGTTTGACAAAGTACCTCATGACAGATTCTTGAGGAAATTAAAAAGTCATGGGATAGGAGGCAATGTTCTATTGTGGATTGAAAACTGGTTAAAAGATGGAAAACAGAGAGCAGGGCTAAATGGTCAATTTTCTCAATGGAGAAAGAAGAATAGTGGAGTCCCCCAGGGATCTGAACTCAGACCAGTGCTTTTTATCATATTTATTATTTATTTATTTATTTATTTTTAGATTTTTATATACCGGTGTTCCTATATGAAATAAAGATCACATCGGTTTACATTGAAACAGAACATGAAAATTGCCAAAAGGCATTACATAGAACAAGGTTATGAAACTTGGAACAGTGTACATAAGTTCACTTTAGTGACCTAAAGATGGGAACAATGAATAAGGTGATCAGATTGGCTGATGAATCAAAATTATTCAAAGTTGTTAAATCACAAGAGGATTGTGAGACTAGGAAACTGGGCATTGAAATGGCAGATAACGTTTAATGTGGACAAGTGCAAAGTGATGCACATAGAGAAGCGCAACGCAAATTATATCTACACAGTGCAAGTTCCACATTGGAAGTCACCACTCAGGAAAAGGATCATCATGGATAATACGTTGAAGTCCTTTGTTCAGTGTGCAGCAGCTGCCAAGAAAGCAAATAGAGTGCTAGGGATTATTAGCAAAATAATGGAGACTAAAACAGAGAATATTATAATTCCTCTGTATTTCTCCATTGTACAACATCACCTTGAGTATTGTGTGCAGTTCTGGTCACCACGTCTCAAAAAACATATAGCAGAATTAGAAAAGGTACAGAGAAGGGCGACCAAAATGATAAAGGGGATAGAACAATTTCCCCTAGGAGGAAAGTTAAATAAGTTAGGGCTTTTCTGCTTAGAGAAGATAGAGGTCTATAAAATGAGTGGAATGGATAAATGTGAATCAGTCGTTTACTCTTTCAAAAAGTACAAAGGCTAGGGGATACCCAATGACGTTGCTAGGTAATACATTTAAGACAAATTGAAGAAAATATTTTTTTACTCGATACATAATTAAACTCTGGAATTCATTGCCAGAGGATGTGATGAAAGCTGGTTTAAAAAAAGGTTTGGACAAGTTCCTTGGAGAGAAGTCCATAAATCACTAAGGTGGAGTTAGAGAAATCTACCTCTTTTTTTTTTTTTTTCTGAGATAAGCAGTTTGGATTCTAACGACCTTTTGGAATCCTGCCAGGTACTTGTGATCTGGATGGCCACTGATGGGAAGCAGGATACTGGGCTTGATGGATCTTTGGTCTAACGCAGTATGGCAAGTCTTATGACGTTTGATATCCTGAAAACCCAAGTGGCTATGGTGTCCACCGGACAGGTTTGGGAAGACCTGTTCTGAAACTTCTAAAAACGCACATGCTTATGCCCTTTCTTCCTTGTCTTCCATATCTCACCTTCTCTGTTCCTAGGCTCACATCTCAGTTTGCAGACCCCCCCCCCCCCCCCCCCCCCACTTCGGCACATCCTTACTGCTACCCTCCTCACTCTGGATTAAACTCTCTCTCTTCTCCTAAAGTCCAAACTCCTCCCTTCCTTCCTGCATGCCATTCTTTTCCAAAACCTTTTTGGAATTTGAAATCGACCCTTGTACATGTTTCATGCAGTTACAGCAACATTGTAGAATAAAAAATTAAGCTCACCATAGCAAGACATTCCATGTAGAACTAATGGCGCCTACTTTCTGAAACGTGCATGTATCTCTGCGTATATGTGTCCAAAAATTAAAAAATACCTATATCAGGAGTCCCCTGGGCTCCCTGATGTTTTGAAGATTTTGTCTGGTTAGGTCACAAAACACACTCGTACACAACCATCTCAAGCCTTCTTCCCTTTGGAAAGCAGGCTACAAATACACCTAGACCTGGTTTGGAACACCCTTAAATATCTGGATCCTGAGTGAAAATTAAACACAGCTCTAGCAACCAATGGTGAAAGGTACAGTATGTGTGCAATCTCAGAATGTAAATGTTAGAATCATTGTTGCTGCTCTCTTCATTCTGTTAATATTTACTATGTACTCACTCCATCGTGTTTATTCTTAAGAGCATCTCCATCCTACCCATCCTTCACCCTCTCTCTCTCTCTCTCTCTCTCTCTCTCTCTATCTATCTATCGAAGACAGCCTTTAGATGTACCTCCAGTCATCTCCTTATGGCCATGTCTGATAGCTTTGTATTTTGATCTCTAACTGGTAAACACTGAATGCTTTTTCTCCAGGATTTGTCTGCTCGTCTTCCTTTATGGAGGACTGGCCGTCCTTTTATCTAACCGCATCGCTTCAGTCATCTTTCAGTGCTATCAATGCAACCATGATTCCATGAGCCAGAGGGGTCTGGTGAGGTGGTGAGCAAGGAAGCGGAAGAGGCAGCCACCTACCTATTATATTAAATGTCAGTAAAATAACTTGATCTTCAGGTTTTGTGTTTTTTTTTAATCGTGTTTAGTTTAATTTTTAGATTTTTAGCCTGCCTTTCCAAATAACGCTCAAGACAACTTAGAGCACTTTTTAAAAACAGAATTCAGCTAGTGTAAGTCCCTGCTCACAGTCTAAATGGATATGCGCGTCATAACTTGGCCAAGCTCCCAAGGAGCGTCGTTGGGGGAAAGCCGGGATTTGATCCCTGACTTCCCTGGGTCTCAGCCCATTGCTAGGCCACTCGAGTTATAAGGATTCACGTGGATCTAATTTTACTTTGTTCTCCGCTCTCGGCCTCCACCCCCTTTTTTCCTTAAAGCTGGCCCTTTGTGTTCCTTTCCCCCCCTCTGTATGATGTCCAGGTATAAAATGTGGATTTTCCTCTCTAAGGTGCAGGAAGCAGAAGCTGTAAAATGTGCCGTGTAGGTGCCTGGTTTCTCTCTGTGCTTTGACGACTGTGGTATCGCGCACTCCATGTCTATATCTGCATGTAATTTTAACTTTCAAAGTTTTATATTCCGCTTTGCCTTACCCCAAGGGAACATCAGGGCAGGTTACAACTAAAAAAAAACCAAAACAAAAACCTGCTAACAATTCCACAAGATAACATAAAAGCAGAACTCCACTTATAAATCAGATAATTCAAAATCTAATCGGCTTCTCCTATAATATAAATCCCATATCAAGCCATTCCCTCATATCCATCAGAATCAGCAGCTAAGACAACCCAGGTGGTGCTCACGGTGCATGCTTAAGAATTCAGTGGCTTAAAAGCCAAGCTCTCATCTTTTTCAAAACATTGAATCGCCTGATAAATTCCTGAAGGTTGGTAGAAGCGTAGTCCACGGAAGGGGAGCTACACATGAGAGGCAGAGCGTCCTTCTTTTAACCTTGGTGACTATTTTGCTTGATAATCCCGGAGCTCGTAAGGAGAGGCCCGCAGCTCTTCCTGGAAAAAAAAATCGCTTACGGTTGTGAGATAAATAAGAGGGACCGATCCCAAGCCAGGTCACAGAAGCCAAGCGTTTTGTGACTTAAAAATGAATTTGGAAGAATAAAAGCAACCAATATAACGCTATCAACAAAGGCCTCGCGCCCTTCCAATCACGCGTGTAAGTCGATGTTCTGGCGGTCATGTTCAGCCGCAGTTGTGGTCATTTCAGGAAACCTTTTCAGAAGCCCCACAGAAATAGAGTTGCAGTAGTCCACGTTAAATAGGACCCCATTGCCTGCAAAAAAAAAAGGGTTTTCAGATTGTCTTTGTCTCACAAGAAAAGGCAAATCTGTTTAACTTACTGTAGGGAGAAAAAAAGCCTTTTTTAAGAGCTGCCTGCAGCTGCTGCTCAAATGTCAGATTAGACTCTAAAATAATTCCCAGGCTTTTCACCTGAGCAGACAGCTCAATAATAAACAACCCAGTCTTAATCTTAAGAGAATTGATGTGGGCAAGGAGAAGCTCCCAGCCATAAAATCTGTCTTATCTCCTTTCAGTGCCAAGGAATTCAAACTCGTCCACTTTGAAATTGTCTCTAGCGGGGCATTTAACCTTTCAATAGACTTCCTGCCAGGAGCCGCGCCGCAGCATGGTCCATGGAAATGTGTAACCTCACCCCCAGGATTCCTAATAATATTTCCCAGGGGTTGAAGGAACGCATTAAACAGACGCCGAAATAAAGGGGGGGATCCTTGAGGAGCTCTTAGAGGGAAGGGGGGGGCCATGATTTAGGTGATTGCTCCTTCACTTCCACACTTCTGAGATCTCTTTAGCAAAAAAGGCCTCGAGGTGTTTTAAGGCCATAGCATTGTACCAGTTGCTGATGATTTAACCTTATCAAAAGTTCCCCAGATACGTGCAAAATAGAATTTAATGACCATGGGGAGGGCAGGGATCTTTTTGTACTCGGACAGCTATAGAATTCCTGATTGAACATCCAATCTTCCATGTCTGTCAAGGGGGGAAGACGCCAGCAGGGCTCGAACCAGCGACAACCAAGAGAGAGTCCCTAGCTCCGGCTCCAAAGGCCAACCCCAGTGCTGGAACCGGCATTAGCACGCCAGGCCGCCTCTACCCGCAACAGCCCAATGTCTATCTGCTTGGCTGGGGATCCTGACAGTGTCTTAGCCAACATTTCAGCCCATATAAATGTAGGTCTGGTAGTCGTGTCTCTGCCCCCACCCCCTCTTCAAAGGCAAAAAGATAATTTCTAGCTTTATCCTGGTCTTCCCCTCCCCCCCCATCTGAACTTTGATGAGTTCTGGTTAAACTCCCTGACGTCTCTCCCTGCAATTTTTGAAGGCAGAATATGCAGCAATGGGCATAATATTTTGGGAACAGTTATCAGTTTAGCCAAATGCTCACCCAGAAAAAGGGAAGGGAAGGTTTAGCCAAGATTTGAAGCTGCCACACATTTTTTTTTTTTTTTTTTAAGATCCTCCAAAATTTACTCTTCCAATTATTATTAAGGGGCTCAAAAAAAAACAGTGATACCGCCAGTTTCTCGGAAAATGCCAAAAAGCTTCCAATAGTATCCACAGATGGCGGAATTCTGGGAATAGACCTCGCCCCGTTTATTTTAGAAACAAGATAAATCGCCCACAAAGAGGTTGGGTTTTTGCTCTGTCCCCTAAAACACATTATCTAGGAGCTGCCTGACTGATATGAGCAGCACTCTCTTGAGCTTCCTTGCAGCTCGAACTCTACCGATCTTATGCCATTACTTAATATCCAGCTCTGGTGGCATTGTATCGAAGTCAAATTTGACTGCCCTTCGCCCCGTATTTTTGAAGTTCCCACAAGATCATACAAAATGCTTTGTCGACCTCCGTGCTAATACTTGATGCTTTATGAAATCCTTTTGGGTATTTTTTGTGGCCTCATTCAGTATTGAAATTTAAATACCATGACGTAAATTTTAAGACCCGCGCATGTTTGTCGGCTTGCGTCCGTGGATGCGGCAATTTTATAACATGCGCATATACTTACGCCTGCTATAAAATTGGCTATACGCATGTGCAGATGGCGCACGACTTTATGTGGACTCACGCCTGTGCGCGCAAATGCCACCTTGCGGGAGTTGGGATTTTAGTAGATACACACCCTGACACACTACCCTGTTTCCCCAGTTCATGCCCAGTTCGCCCCAGTAAAGGATGGGACTTCCTAAACCCCCTAGCTAACTTGCCTCCCTTTTACCCTCTTAGACCCGCCGTTAAAATCCTGCGGACTAGCCTAGTTTGCTTTGTTTCATGACTTGCACGCCGTCCATAGCAGAAGTAAAGTTATGCGGTACGGGACCCTGGCGAGGGCTTGTGCGCGTAAGTGCTTACGGGCACACTTTGTGTAACAAACTCCTCCCACCCCTTCTATAACTTTTAAATTTGTGTGCATACTCGCGCAGTTTTTAAAAATACGTGCAGCGCGTGCCGAGCCGAGTCACGCGCATGTCTCCTGGCTTTGGCGCGGTAGCACTTTTAAAATCTGCTAGCTTGTGTTCAGTATTCAAGGACTACCTACTACAGAGCCTACTTAGTGGTTCTGAATTAATGTTGGAGTGACCAGTTTTAGACTTTCTGCCAAAATCTGTGCTAGAATTTGAATATCTTGGTTTACCAGAGAAACAGGCCTGTATGACACTGTGGCAGATGTTGGGCCTGATCGGGACCCATGTGGAGGACAGTGGTGGGGAAAAGGGTAGAGAGGACAAGCAAAAGATACGGGGGAGGAAGAGCTGGTGTGGGGTTGCCTAAGGGATTTTATGTGTGCAGTAGGATGATTCTCAGCTAAGCAGACTGGGATGGTCCATTTTGGTCTTTCTTATGGATATGATTGTGAATCCCTTAGTAGACAACAGTCTTACCTTAGGCCGTGGTGAACACACTAGAGCGGAGACTGAATGGACGGTGGAGAGCAAATCCCAGGAACAATCCAGAGTCAGGGCAAGCAGCAGGCAAAAGGAGAATCAGGTCCAGTCCGGGTCGTGGAAAGGCGGCAGGCAGGCAATCCAAAGGTTCAGTCAGGAACAGCAAAGAAGAATAAGCAACGAGAGCGCCAGCACAAGTAAGCCTGTAGCTGAGTCGGTGCTGTGCTGGGCTCAGGGCTTTAAATCTTAAAAGTTCCAGCGCAAATGTGGGGTCTTCCGGGAGGGCTGCTGACGCGTGTCAGTGGGCGGAGCCTGAACGTGACTCACGCCGGGCCGTGCTTCTGCCGGAAGGCGCCACTGAGCAGCGATACCAGGGAGAGCCCCGAGCCTTGCGGATCACCGGATGGTAACTACCTACCTCGCAAACCCCCTCCCTCCTGTTTCTTGGATGAGGCTTGAGAGGGAAACATTGATAACTCCTGAAGTAAATGAGGTGCTTGAATATTTGAATATTACAGGCTGGCTCCCAAGAATTCCCCTCTGGCCCGTAATTTTTCCACAAGATTAAATATTGTAAAGATCTTCTGGCGTCGAGGATTTCTTTAACCTCATATTGTGTGTCATTCTGTGTATGACTGAGGGATTTGATTGTCTAGTCTTTCTAGAGGGCCAAGATAAGATTGCTGGTTTGAGCAAAGAGATATGGGGCCAGACCCCACATCAGGAGGTTCTTTGGACAGAGCTCTCCGCCCTGTTAAAGGTGGGAGTGGTAGAACCCGCAAGGTCAACAAGGACTGGGATTCTACTCCAAATACTTCCTGATTCCAAAGAAAACAGGGGGGTTACGCCCCATCTTAGACCTGAGAGCCTTGAACAAACATCTACAAAGAGAAAAGTTCAAGATGGTCTCGCTAGGCACCCTGATTCCCCTCCTGCAAAGATGGGACTGGCTTTGCTCCCTTGATCTAAAGGATGCCTATGCCCATACAGGAATCTCTCCCGGTCACAGGAAGTACATATGATACCTGGTAGGCAACAATCACTTCCAGTACAAAGTGTTGCTGTTCTGCTTGGCCTCGGCCCTATGTGTTTTCACCAAGTGCTTGGCAATTGTGGATGTATACCTTCATCGACTAGGGGTGCACGTCTTCCCCTACTTGGACCATTGGCTGGGCAAGGCAGCCACACACGAAGAGGCGCTTCATTCCCTCAACTTGACTATACAGGTGCTGGAATCCCTCATGTTTGTCATCAACTACCCGAAGTTCTGTTGACTCAGTTGGACTTCATTGGGGCCCGCCTGGATACAACCCAAGGCCGGGCTTTCCTTCCCCATGACTGAGCGCTTGCTCTAGTGTGTCTGACGAGTTTGGTCTGCTGCAGCCAACAGGTGCCAGCCCACCTTATGCTTCGATTGTTGGGTCACATGGTTGCCACTGTCCAAGTCACCCCCTTGGCCCACTTGCGGAGAGCCCAGTGGACTCTGTGGTTGCAGTGGCATCAGGCCTTTCAGGACCTCAGCCTGCAGGTGCGCATCACACCACCCCTCCAGGACTCCTTGTCCTGGTGGGAAATTCTCCCCAACCTTGAGTGGGGGGTTCCGTTTCAGACCCCTCCTTGCCAGGTTGTGCTCAATACGGATGCTTCTACCCTGGGCTAGGGGTGCATACGGACATCCTCCACACACAAGGTCGCCTGGAACTTCAGGCGATCAGGTATGCGCTGGGGGTATTCTGGGCTCACTATCCAGTCAAGCGGTCCTGGTCCAGACCGACAGCCTGGTAGCGATGTGTTACATCAACAAGCAGGAAGATACCAGATTGCTCCTCCTCTGCCAGGAGGCTGTCCAAATTTGGTCCTAGGCCCAGTCCCAGGGAATTCTGCTCCGGGCTGTGTACCTAGTGGGGGTCAGAGAATGTGGTGGCGGATCGCCTGAGTCTAGCATTCCACCCCCACGAGTGGTCCCTGGTCTAGCCGGGGGCAGAATTTAGAAATATTGTGTTTTGTTTTGTTTTTTTTAAATTATGTATTTATTTAAGAGTTTTTATATACCGTCATTAAGTTATTTACCATCACAACGGTTTACAATAGGGCACCT
Source organism: Rhinatrema bivittatum (assembly GCF_901001135.1). Lineage (NCBI taxonomy): Eukaryota > Metazoa > Chordata > Amphibia > Gymnophiona > Rhinatrematidae > Rhinatrema > Rhinatrema bivittatum. The sequence continues at coordinate 332,888,635 of NC_042620.1, forward strand.
ATATCAAGGAAAAATGAGGATCATAATTTACATAGGTGGTGCCATTAATATTCGGTAACAAATAATATTATGAATAATATGGTATATAAGGAGTTTGCATTTAAAGAAATTCACAGGAGATTTGAGTTTGGTAGCAATTCATCCTGATGGTTGGCTACAATTAAAAATAGGAAATTAAGCGCTGTGTGCTCTATGCCGCTTATGCTTGTTTAATTGCCTGTGTCATTCTCTTTCTTGAAAGCTTGATTAAAAAGCCAGGTTTTCAGTTGTGTTTTGAAAAGTTTGATTACTCTGAAGTCTTATGTCAAGGGGCATGGAGTTCCATAATGCGGGGCGGCTAGAGATAGTGCACGTTCTCTAACTTGGGTAAGTCTTGCTGTTTTCACAGATGGAATGGTTAAAAGTGCTCTGTTTGCTGATCTTAAATTTCTGTGTGGGATGTGTACTCTTAAGTGCTGTGTTCAGCCACTCTGCTTTTTCGTCATGGATAAGTTTGTGTATTAAGCACAGTGCTTTGAACTGTATTCTTTGTTCTATGGGTAGCCAATGTAGGGAGGCAAGTATCTGTTATGTGATCTCTCTTGCTTTTTCCAATGAGAATTCGAGCTGCAGCATTTTGTAAAATTTGCAGTGGTCTTACTGTAGTGTAGGGTAGGCCAAGTAGTAAGGCATTACAATAGTCTGTGCTTGCGAATATCAGCGATTGAAGTACAGTACGGAAGTTTGGGAGAGCTAGTAATGGTTTAAGTTTTCTGAGTATCATGAGTTTAGCATACCCTTCTTTTACCTTTATTGATATGTGTTGTTTTAGGTTTAGTTCAGTGTCAATTATTACTCCTAGATTGCGAACTTTCTTGGCTAAATCAATTTGTTGTTTGTTTTTGAGAATTATTGGAGTTTGTGTGATCTTCGTGCTTTTCCTTTCTAAGTGTATGAATTCGGTTTTGTCTATGTTGATTATCAGCTCCATTTGGTTTAGTAGTTGCTTTATTATGTCCAGATACATCATGGCTAAACCTATTGTTTTTTTCAATAGTTTCCTCTATAGGTAAGATTAATTGGATGTCATCAGCATAGATGTAGTGTATGATTCCAAGTCCGGCGAGGAGATGGCATAGTGGAAGTAGATATATATTAAACAGTGTAGCAGATAGTGCTGATCCTTGTGGGACTCCTGTTTTTAGGGTGATCTTTTCAGATAGAGTGTTTTTAATTTGAACCTAAAAGTTTTGTTCATTAGAAATGATCTGAACCATGTGATTGTTTTGTCTTGTAGTCCTATTTCTTCGAGCCTTTTAATTAGTATTTTGTGGTTAACGGTGTCAAATGCTGCTGTTAAATCTAGTAATATCAGGATATACTGTTTTCCACTGTCAAAACCTCTTAGTATATTATCTGTTAGTGCGAGAAGGAGTGTTTCAGTGCTATAGTGCTTACGGAAGCCGTGCTGTGAAGGGTAAAGGATGTTGTTGTTATCTAAGTGCTCTGCTAGTTGTTTTTGTACTGTTTTTTCAATTAATTTAGCCATTAGAGGTAAGTTTGATACTGGTCTGTAGTTTGCTAGAATTAGGGGGTCCATGTTTTTCTTCTTAAGTATTGGTTTGATGATTGCTCCTTTCAGTGTGTCTGGTAGTAACCCTTCTTCTAGGGAGTAGTTTATAATTTTTGTAAACGTTGGAGCAATAATTTCTGTAAGCTTTTTGATTTCCACTACGGGTAGTGAATCTATTTGGTGAGGGGCGGGATTTAGTTGTTTGATCATGTTCTCAACCTGGTTGTTGGTTATTTCTTCGAATTCGGACCATAGTGTTACGTCTCTTACACATTTTAATTTCTTGTTTGGGTGTCTTAAGTATTTTGGTCCGCAGGTTCTCAATTTTATCATTAAAAAATCTAGCTATTTCATTGCATCTATTTTCGGGTAAGTTATCCGGTGAGTTTGTATTATCTTTGGTGAGATTATCAACTATTTTGAATAGGGTTCTAGGGTTGTTCATGTGTTTTTCTAATTTTGTGCTGAAGTATGTTTTATTGGCCTCAAGAATTGTTTTTTTGTAGAAAGCTAGTTGTTTACGATATTGTGTCAGGTGCTCAACTGATTTATGGTCTTTCCAGATTTTTTCTCTTTTCTTAAGTTTCTGTTTCAGCTCCTTAATGTGTTCGGTGTACCATGGGGTTTTTTGTTTAGGTTCTTTTGCGACTATGGTTTTTTGGGGGTTTATGTTATCCACTAATTTCTTAGTCATGTTGATCCAGGATGCTGTTGCTGTAGAGCAGTCAGGGTAATTAAATGATTTAAGGCCAGAAGTTACCTGTCAAAGCCTTTGAATATTGACCTCTTGGTTTCTTTAACATTCAGAGTCTCTGCCAAGGTGCCTGCAGAGTATTTAAATTGTGACCAAAACAAAATTAGATTGATTGCTTTAATTATAAATGGTAGAAACCAATGCCTGACTCTGGCCGAGTTTCGCCCACAAAATGTGGGCTGCTTCAGGGGCTATGTATATAAAATAAAGTGAAAGCGAAGATGATCATTCAAATAATGTTAAAAACAGAAAATCCTCCACAGTAACTAGTGGTGCAGCTATAGACATCAGCTTGAGCACAACGGCTCAGCGCACAGCCTCTGAACTGATTGGCGTCTCAGCAGACCGGAAATGTACCGTGTTGATCCACCGCTGAAGTCTTATTCAGCTTTACAGTACTGGAGAGCACGACTGCACAGGTCGGTGTCTCAGCTTGCCGGAAGTAACTCTGCATTCCTGCTGCGGTTGAGCGGCTTCCGTATTGTTTTCTGAGTATGTAAATTGTGCCATATTTTCAAAATTGCATTAAAATAAATGGGCAAAAAAACGGATGCTCAGGTCAATTCCAGGAAGTAGGTTTTAGTAAAATATCTGATGTGGCAGGATTGAACCAGAAACCACACCCTGCCATTTTTTTTTTTTAAACAAGCATATCCTTTATCAGACACTGCTTAAAATGCTTATGCATATGGAAATGTGCAAAACAAAAATGCAATAATAGCCCTCCTAGCCTCTGACAGCCAATTTGCCTGTACAGTTTTGACATAATGGGTGCAATTTTAACACTGTCCACACTGGGACATAGCACATACAGAGTGCACTTTTGCTATGAAACTTGCGTTTTTGCACCTGTGTTTTGTTTTTTTTGTTTTTTCCCTGCAGGTACTTGCCCGTTAGGCCCCTCCCCTCACCATGGCATGCCCTCCGAACACTTCCTCTCAAAACAGCTAGAGGTGAATGTGGCTATGGGACAAAGGAAGGGGGGAGCTTTCACCAGCGTCCCGTGGAGGGAAACTTTTTCAAATGGCCGATTAGTGCCGGGTAAAAAGCTCTTTTCCTGCATAAATTGCTTTGAGTGTTGCCTTTCAGTGCAAAGTTTGGCCAAGAATTTAGCATGGCAGCAGGCGGAAAAGATGTGAGGACTTCTGTTCGGTCCTTAAATCTGCTACATCCGTGGAATAACTTGGAAGCGTGGCGGACGGGTCTCTCCCATCAGCTGGTGGCTAGGCTGCTTTATAATTCTCATTTGAAAGAGACTCAAGTCTCCTGTTTTTGCCAGTGTTGATTGCCACTGCTGCAGTGCCACTGCTGTGCCACTGCTGCAGTGGTGGAAGGCAAGGAAATGCTAATTAGAATTCCCCCCCCCCTAGATGGTAAATAGTTGGTGACGAGTTCTCTGCCTCCGCTCAGGGCTCAGACACTAGAACATGGCTCTCCCAGGAAAAATACGGGGAGTGTGATCTTGACAGAATCGCAGAGAATGAAGCAGCTGTGATCACCTGGGCCATTCCCATTCCAACCAAGAAAAAGCTTTTATTAGATTTATTTGGAAGGTGTAAATAAGCTTGTAGATAAAGGCGAGCCGGTCGATTATAGCCTGTTTGGATATCCAGAAGGTATTTGGCAGTCGTCCCCCCCATGAGAGACCGCTCAGGCAATGTAAAAGCCGTGGGCTAGGGAGCCTGCATTCTGTTCTGGACAGGAAACGGAGGGTAGGAGGAAATTTAAGTCGTTTTTTTTCCATATGGACAAAGGTCATTAGAAGGACCTGGTGCTGTTTTAGCATATTCGTAAATAATCTGGAAAGGGGAACAGCCAGTGAGGTGATCAGAATTGCAAGGTGGCACAACGCTATTCAAAACTGAGGAGCGGCAGTAGGACCTGGGAGACGGGGGCAACTGAATGGCAGGTGCAAGTTAACGCGGGAAAATAATTCCCAACTACAGTTCCATGTTGGGAGTCACCGCCCAGGCAAATGACTTGTTCAGTACAATGTATGGAGAGACAGAAGACCATCAAGCACCAAGAGATGGAATCTGAGCTCAGGAAGATACAGAAGTAGGCCCGGTTGTTTTCGGCACTGCCGGCCTGATGAAAAAGAACTTCCAAGCCCTCGCCTAGGTATGTTGCCTGTACGTGTTACGCTCTTATATGCTCCAGAAGGAGGCTCTCTCTTTGGCACAAGGTGAGTATTAAGCATGAGCAGTAAATCTGAGAGGCCGAGATTGTTCTCCGCGTGGCTTACAAGTGACACTCATTTCCCGTCGTGGTATGTGCCGAGCAAGCCCATTTAGAGACACTGCCCCCTGGTGGTATTGTGATGCATGGTCATTGTGCATCCAAATATATCTTAGCAGTAAAACTGAAGGAGATTACTTGGTGGTGGACAGAACTGAATGCAGTAAAATACTATTACTTGGCTTCTCGTGCCAGATGCTAAGTAGCCTAAGCACCAGGGGCCACCTTCCAGAATCCTGCAATTCAGCCGCTGGATGCCACCTGTGTGTGATTTCTGGCACTCCCGCTCCCCTCCCCCCAGGGCTGTGAACGCTGCCTCTGCAGTAATGCTTGCCTGGGACTTGGAGCCAGGCATCTTAAGCCGGCTCCTTCTGCATGGCAGGGCACGGCATTTGCACTGAGGCCTAACTTTTCATCTGCGCACGCACAAGAATTTCCGTGCAGAACTCTTGAGAGGTCGTCGCGCAAGATGAAAATCAGGCTCATGACTTTTGAGAGCTACAGGTGTAACTTAAAAAGGGACACGGACACGCACAGCCACGTTTTGGGAGTAACGTGCACCTTCTTGATATTTTGTGCATTTCATGGAGCGCACGTTTCCATGCAGGTTTTTTTTTATTTATTTAAATAAAAAGGTCTTGTAGTCACAGCCTTTTAGTGTTCGCCTTTTTGTCTTGATCTCAGTTGTTCACACTTTTTACAGGTAGCAGTGAAGGACGGTCAGAACGGCGTCTTCCTTTGCTGCGAGTGATAACTTTAGCAGGAGCTTTTCTGATGCACGCCGCCATCTCCTCAGGAATGAAATATAAATCAGAACTGAAAAGGGAAAGCTTACTAATTTTGTTTGATAGAGCTGCTGCCATGAATGATCTAACTTTCACAAAATTTTTTGCTAGTACTGCAACTTCCAAGCTTTCTTTAGGGCTGACTCTCTGCCATGCACCCAATCCCCCCGAGGCAGGACCTCCGTTCCCCATGTTGGCTGGGGAGGCTGCGTGGGCGGGGTTGAGGGCTCCCAGGGGTAGGGAGTTATACTCGTTGCTCAGGGGCGACACCTGGTGGCCAGATTCAGGGGCCCCTGATTTCAGGGTTCTGGGAGGAGCTCTGGCTCAAGGCTTCCGGTGCAGGACAGTCGCTGCAGTGACCAGATTGGGTACGATGTGTGGCGGAGAGGGATATAAAAGTAGGGGGAGAAATCCCTGGCTACTTGCAAATGATGTTTCATGACACCAGATTCCAGTCCTGGTCTCGACTGGGCTGGGATTATAAAGGAAGAATCTGCCGAGTGGGGGAAAAAATGAAACCCCTTTCCATCCATCCATCCATCCCTTTAGATAATCTGACAGGTGTCCGGGAAAGCAGAATTTTCTTAATCGTTGACGGTGCAGTCCAGATAGAAGTCATTGAGGATTAAGCAGATGGCCCAAGAGTGGATGTCTTTTTTTTTTTGTCTTTCTGGCAAACTGAAGTCCCATCTGCGCCAAGAAACGCATTCTGTGAGAGCCAAGAGTGCTCCGAAACAAAATCCATGTGGGAAAAGGCTCCAAACATGATGAAAAGTCTGAGTAAAGTGATTCCCGTTTTAATGGTGTGCAGTTAACACAGTCTCCCTGCCAGGGACAAGGTCTAGGCAGGCCAACACTGTGGGAAGTGCCAGACGCGCTGAAATCTGTGCGCTTCTATGTCTGCTTCATCCCCGGCAGTGGCAGAACTGGTGCTAAGATGCAATAGGGAAGGTGAATTGTGTTTACTTAACTGTCCGAGCTTGTGGTGGGCACAGTGATTTTCCCCTGCTCTTTCTCTCTGCCAGCTGAAGGGATACCAAACCCCTTTTTGTTCTAATTTATTAGTGTGACTAAGAACATAAGCTGGCATACTGGGTCAGACCAAGGGTCCATCAAGCCCAGCATCCTGTTTCCAACAATGGCCAATCCAGGCCACAAGAACCTGGCAATTACCCAAACACTAAGCATATCCCACGCTAGTGATGCCAGTAATAGCCGTGGCTATTCCCTAAGTCATGCTGATTAATAGCAGATAATGGACTTCTACTCCAAGATGTCTTTAATGTTTGATCAGACTTACCTTCAGAATCTTCTTCTCTTAATTCACTAGCACTCTTTATCAGAGTGAACGATAAAGATCACTGAACGAATGACTATCTGTACGCTGACTTTTTTTTTCCCCCCAGCAGGTGTGGTGAGGTTCTTCGTAATCCTTTTAAAGGCCTTTTAGCGTATGTCTAAATCATTGTTGTTTGCCAAATGTAGATTTAAGAGTAGACTGCAGATGAAGTAATGTGTGACTTGGTAAAATCTGAACTAGATGGACTGTGATACTGGGTGAAGGCACCTTCTACCCTGCTGGTACCTGCTTCCTGATGGAGCATGGTTAGTGCTGTCATTTTTGGCTACTAAAATGGGCCCCTTTTAAGGACAAAGGCCCCCAGTAGCAATTCCTCCAGGAGAACAGCTAATGGCTATGGGCTATGTCGAAATTAAAAGTAATTGTAGAAGAAAAATTTCACATCTGACCACAATGTCCCTTTTTCTTCTTTTATTGTGAAAGATATCAGAAGAGAGCCAGTGGCAATCCCTAAAGCTGTTCTGAATCTCCAAGCACTTACAGTCAGTTACAGAAATCATAGATTTCATTGAATACATTTCAAAACCAGTCAACATGATGCAATGTTCTTATGTATTTCCTTGCATCATATTCTAATGTTCAGTTGCTATGCCCCTAGCCAATCATGGGGTGAGTCTACCATTCCCAGCCCAATCATCTATTTCCCAATTTACATCATAATGCCATAGCACGCCCCACTACCAATCACCTTAGATCTTAAGGCCTTGTATCTCTTGTCAACCGTCTTAGGCCTCAAGGTCACGTATCCCTTATGCTCCATTTTGTAGACTGCATCATGTGATGATTGTCTTCCCTCAAAAACAGGAAGCTTTGCATTTTCATTCTAGAATGGCTCCTGCTGCAAATCTAAAATTGCCCTAGATTCCAGACAGCATGATTGCAACAATATATCATAAGACAGTAGCCTGTAGAAACATCATCCTTAGCTTAACTAAACTCTTTTTCCACATCTAGCTGGGCCTAATTAGAGGTCCAAAAATCTCAGAGGTCCCATATTGAAGATCTCTTAAAACTCTAATTCCCCAGTGCCCTTTCTTGGGAGGGCCTTGCATTTATTTATGAAGTAGGCTGGAGCTCAGGTGGTAGCAGTGAAATCCATTTAACAGCAGGAATAAGAGCAAAGCTGTGTAAATGCTGTTTTGCATTGGTGCAGTATTTAGCAGACTCAGAGGATATTAATTACTCAGCATGCTTTCAGAGGTAAAAGCATGAATTTATCAAGACAAATGACCATGAATCTAGGCTAAGTCAATAATAATTAATGTGATGCACTCGAGCAAGCAGGGACTTGGGGTTGGTGAAAACTTACTATTATTACAGGTCTAGACTACTGATATAATGCATTGCAATCTCCATATTATACTCTTGTTAGGTCCTAATGTTTAGGACAGGCCATTGTATTGTACTTAATTATTTTATTCTACGTTGTTATTCCCAGTTATTTGTATCCAAGTTTGAATCATCCTGTTTCTTGTAAGACAACTCCTTGTCATGGTTATTGTTTTGAATGTAAACCGACTTGATTAGTAATTCTGTTACTGGAAAATCGGTATATAAAAATGCTAAATAAAATAAATAAATTGTAATCTTTTATGTACATGCATAAAATGCCCTTTTCAAGATTAGCATAATGGAGATCCTTTTCAAAGGAGTTACGCATGAAAATGTAACATATTATGATAGCAATTTTCAAAAGCCATTTACTTGTGTAAAATGCACTTAAACATATATAACCCATGGACAATTCAATGGCATATACTGTAGCAATTTTCAAAAGCCCACTTACAGAGGTAAAGTGCATTTACACGCACGAAGCCCAGTTTTGTGCGTGTAAATCCTTTTGAAAATTACCCCCCTTGTGTGTAACTTTTGTGTATGGGTACAGAATGTAGTATTTGTTGTTGTTGATACTCTACTTTTTAAAATTTGTAACTCACGTTGGGGGTCTTAAATGATAAGGTGAGAAATCAAGATTACATGAGTATATACAGTATTTCTCTCAAAGTCGATCTCATGTATTAAATTGAGGGTAAAAGTTTTGGGTCCCAAAATCAAGAATTATCTTGATTTTGGGGCCCAAAAAATAAGTCGAGGCTAAAACCTATGGGGCTTATGAAATGGTGGAATCATACTAAGAAACAAACCGATAACTTAAGAAAATTGCTTTTATTTATTTTTTACAAGCAGAATTAAGTGTTTCATAAGAAACATTATCAATTATCAACTTAAGAAAATTTCCCTACTGTAAGAATCCTTGCCTCTCTCCCCCATGACTGTCCCTGCTGTTTGAATCCTTCTTTTTTTATTCAAATCCTTCCGTCCGATTCTTCATTGTCTGAATGTACAAATAAATCGTGGAACTGTTCTTGGGCGATGCCATTAGCGTAAGTGTTGTCTTCGCTATCTCCATCTGTTGAATCATCATTCAATGCTGATTCATCTTTGTCTTCATAGATGGCGTCATCTTCTGATCCATCCATAGCATTGCTAATGCTGCATTTCAGGAATGACTTCTTGACCATTTCTGGTGGAATTGACTCCCAGGCTTCCTTTACCCATTTCGTTGTCAAATCAATGTCTAGTTTCATCAGGCTCCCTCCTTTTGTTAACTTTGTTTGACCAGAACACATCCATAGTTTCCACAAATGCCACAATTGGTCCTTGAAAGGCTTGTTGAGACAGACATCTAACAGCTGGAGCATTGATGTCAGACTTCCTGGAATCACTGCTAATGTGATCGCCATTTTCTTTGCATCGTCCTTCACATCCTGTATTATATGTGCATGGATCTTATCCCACACCAATAGTGATGGTCATTTTCTTAGCCCCGTGCCTGGCCACCTACCCCAAACATCGCCCAGCCACCATTTCTTTCCTTCTTTATCTATCCAGCCTTTAGGACGAACCCAGTTATCCCTTCTGGATTTTTTAGCTTCTTCGGCATCGTTTTCCTCTTGAATATTACCACTGGATGCAGTTTTGTGCCATCTGCCAGGCAAAACAGGACCAACGTGAAATGGGTCTTTTCATGACCAGTTATTTTTACAAGTATGGTCTTCTCACCAATGCCAACTACAGTGTGATTGCCAGGCATATCAAATATCCTCAGTGTTTCATCCATATTACCAATGTTATTCATATCGAAATGATTCTTTATTCTCTGCTGAATAATGAATTTGTGAATGAACAGATCTTTTCATCAAGTTCTTTGGGCAGCTTCTGTGAAATCTTGGTGCGCTGACAAAGGCACGATCCATATCGGTTTATGAACCGCAAACACCAACCAGACAATGCTGTGAATTCTTTCAGACCTTCGGTCGCTGAATATTTATCTTTTGCCATTTGTAGGGCATGAATCTTCACTTTTTTGAAGGGGTTAAACGTGGATAAAGGTGAACTGGTAGATGTAGTGTACTTGGATTTTCAGAAGGCGTTTGACAAAGTTCCTCATGAGAGGCTTCTAGGCAAAGTAAAAAGTCATGGGATAGGAGGCGATGTCCTTTCATGGATTGCAAACTGGCTAAAAGAAGGAAACTGAGAGTAGGATTAAATGGACAATTTTCGCAGTGGAAGGGAGTGGACAGTGGAGTGCCTCCAGGGATCTGTATTGGGACCCGTACTTTTCAATATATTTATAATTGATCTGGAAAGAATTACAAGTAGTGAGGTAATCAAATTTGCAGATGACACAAAATTGTTCAGAGTAGTTAAATCACAAGCGGATTGTGATAAATTGCAGGAAGACCTTATGAGATTGGAAAATTGGGCATCCAAATGGCAGATGAAATTTAATGTGGATAAGTGCAAGGTGATGCATATAGGGAAAAATAAGCCATGCTATAGTTACACAATGTTGGGTTCCATATTAGGTGCTAGATTTGTCTTTCAAGAATGTTTCCAGGTGCAATGGGTCAGAGAAAATAATTTTTTTTGCTTGAAAAATAATATGGCATAAACAGGGAAATCTGAGGAAAAAAGTTGCACCAATAGCCATAACTACTCTTCAAAGCAAGAAATTGTCTCCTCCTTGCCTGCTTTGCTTTGGAGATGTCAAAACATTAACATTTTCTGACCACCAAATTTAACATCAAACAAATTCTTAAACACCTGTTCCGTATCAGATTCGAGCAAAAAGGAAAGAAATAAAGTCGTTCTATTATTGATGATATCTATTGATTCCTTTAGGAAGGTGGACACTCCTAAACTAGATACATTATTAACATCCCCCTTCTGTACTTGCCCCATAGCTACAGTTTGTTTAGGGAAATAAAAGATATTTGAAATTTGAGGAATATCATCATTGTACAACCAAATTTCCTTAAGAAATTTCTTAAACATTTCATACAGTGACATCAGTCGAGTTTGTGGAAAATTTACTAAGCGTACATTTTTTGAACGTATCAAGTTTTCAATATTATTGATGTCACTATGTAAAATTAAATTATCTTTAACATACATACTTTATGAGTTTTGAATTAACTGATGTTTAGAAGTTAAGCCCACAGTGGTTTCTAAACTAGAGATTTTCCTGTTTTGCTCATCAATAGCAGATCTGTTTGCATTTACTAATGGTGACAGATATGCATTCACCTGTGAAACATTCAAATCTAGTTTTGATATCTGTCCCCAAAGATCAGCAAGTGTAACATTAGGTGGAGCTTCAGCAGATGGTTGTGCTCTGATTATGTTCCCAGTTGTACGTCCCTCAATAGAGGAGTAAGAAAGGTTTGTTGGTACAAGTTCTACCGGTGTTATATTTGTAAATAAAGTACTTTCATTACCGGTAAATATACTTTGTTTTACCTCTACTCCACTTTAACTAGAACACTTGGCTGTGGGGGAGAAGAAGGTCCCCTGCGCCTGGACTCAAGGTTGCTGATGAAACTTCCACTTCGCAGTCCATCCATGGCGCTTCATTCACCCGGGTCACATGTTGCATCCATGGGGCTTGGGAGTATTTGTGAGTTGGGGGAGGAGGAGGCTGTCAATCTAGCCTTCCTTTTTTTCCCCATTTTAACCAATAATCAGGAATCTTCAAAAGGAAATCCAACACAGAAAAGAAAGGACAAACCAGAAGAAGCCTGACAAAGCTGCGCGCCCACACGCCGGCGGCGACAGAGCACCGCCCTGCCGGGAGATTTAAAGAGCCAGCAGCCACTCCCCACTCACTCTCCTCAGAGCTCCTCCAGCTGTCTCAGTGGGGGATGGTTAAGTTGTTTAAACAGCAAACGCTGATGTTTTGCCCTTCCATCTGTGCCGTCTTTGCAGGGTAAAGGGAGGGCCCAGACTCCTCTTTCCTCTTACCTTTGGAGCTCTCACCAACTTTTTACTTTTCTTAGAAGCCTCTCATGAGGGACTTTGTCAAATGTTTGACAAATGTATGTCAAATGTCAAACTTTGTCAAACCCCTGGTTCCTTGTAAACCGATATATGATCTGTCGGTATAAAAAAGTACTAAATAAATAAACGCCTTCTGAAAGTCCAAATATACTATATCTACAGGTTCACCTTTATCCAGATGTTTATTAACCCCTTCAAAAAAGTGAAGCAGATTTGTGAGGCAAGACTTGCCCTGGGTAAAGCCATGCTGACTTTGTTCCATTAAACCATGTCTTTCTATATGTTCTGTGATTTTGATGTTTAGAACACTTTCCACTATTTTTCCTGGCACTGAAGTCAGGCTAACCGGTCTGTAGTTTCCCGGATCGCCCCTGGAGCCCTTTTTAAATATTGGGGTTACATTTGCTATCCTCCAGTCTTCAGGTACAGTGGATGATTTTAATGATAAGTTACAAATTTTTACTAATAGGTCTGAAATTTCATTTTTTAGCTCCTTCAGAACTCTGGGGTGTATACCATCCGGTCCAGGTAATTTACTACTCTTCAGTTTGTCAATCAGGCCTATCACATCTTCTAGGTTCACCGTGATTTGGTTCAGTTCATCTGAATCATTACCCATGAAAACATTCTCCATTAAGGGTACCTCCCCAACATCCTCTTCAGTAAACACTAAAGCAAAGAAATCGTTTAATCTTTCCACGATGGCCTTGTCTTCTCTAATTGCCCCTTTAACCCCTTGATGATCTAATAGTCCAACCAACTCCCTCGCAGGCTTTCTGCTTCGGATATATTTTAAAAAGTTTTTACAGTGAGTTTTTGCCTCTACAGCCAACTTCTTTTCAAATTCTCTTAGTCCATCTTATCAAAGTCTTTCATTTAACTTGCCAATGCTTATGCTTTATCCTGTTTTCTCCTGTTGGATCCTTCTTCCAATTTTTGAACGAAGATCTTTTGGCTAAAATAGCCTCTTTCACCTCCCCTTTTAACCATGCCGGTAATCGTTTTGCCTTCCTTCCACCTTTCTTAATATGTGGAATACATCTGGACTGTGCTGCTAGGATGGTATTTTTTACAATGTCCACGCCTCTTGCACACTTTTTACCTTTGTAGCTGCACCTTTCAGTTTTCTCATTTTATCAGTTTCCCTTTTGAATGTTTGGTGCTAGAGCCATGGAGTTACATACTGTCCCCCTTCCAGTCATTAATTCAAATTTGATGATGATATGATCACCATTGCCAAGCAGCCCCACCACCATTACCTCTCTCACCATGTCCTGTGCTCCACTGAGAATTCGATCTAAAATTGCTCCCTCTCTCATCTGTTCCAGAACAAATTCCTCCATAAAACTGTCATTTATACCATCTAGGAGCTTTATCTCTCTAGCATGTCCTGATGCTACATTTACCCAGTCAATATTGGGGTAATTGAAATCTCCCATTTCCTAGCGTGTAGCCAGATGGACTCAGGACCAGTGGGTATTGTGCTCTTCTGCTAGCAGATGGGAGACTGAGTCAGATTTCAAAGTTGATGTCACTCTAGATATACCTCTGCAGTGACCCCAGCTCTTCAGTATCTCTCCGTCTCCTAGCAGATGCGGACACTATCCCACACTCTAGAACTGTCAGCCTCTTTCCTCCCAGGCCTGGTCTGTCGGAGGTGGCCGCTCCCACTGGACATGTGCATCATGTGTCATCGTCATGTTGTATTTTACAAAAAGAAAACTTTTTTTTCTTGTTTAGCAGATGTAACTGGGCAGACTGTAAGATTTTGAGCATAGGGTGGGTGTGTGTGAGCTACGTCTTGTCTTAAATCAGGGTTACCGCTCTGTGAGGTTCAGAGTGTACAGTAAGCTGACAGGCCTGCAACCTGCGATACTCGTACTGGGTACAAGGCTCCTTCAATGACTCTTTATTAATTGTAATATACAATTTCAACCACAGATCACCTCATAAAACAATATTTTCTTCTGCTTGAATTTTTCAAATTTGCAATTAAATATCTCAATTGAGTATCTTTTTCTGAGAACTGTTTTTTAAAGACATTTTTTTTTAAGGAATTCTTTTAGAAAAAACTATTTTTAGCTGGAGAGGAAAGTTTCATACCTTATTTATCCCCAACCAGGTGATATGTCTCTTGTGTAATCATGAACAAACCTCCACCAGCCGAATGTTTTGGTTTTTTTTTGTGGATATTTAACGTGTATATATGTGAATTTAAAAATTCAACAGAGTCTACCATTTCAATCTGCAAAGTTGCAAAATCACTTTCCGAAGAAAGTCTAGCTATAACTGTACAAACATATTCTTTAAACTTTGCTTAAAACAGCTACCGCCGACTTATCTGTCCAGCCGTTTAAGTTCCCAACGTGGCCGCGTTTCAGATCCTCCCAGGATCTTTCCTCAGGGGGTATAGATTTCTTCAAAAAGTCGGAATCCCCATTGTACAGAAAAACAGTTTCCAAGGGTTGTATCACTCCCTTACGGCAATTCTTCCTTAATTCAAAGTCTTGCTTCACGGTGGCACAGACATCTGTTTCCGCCTAGTTCAATCCTGAAGCCGAATGCTGACACCATTTTTAAAGTCCATTAACTCTCCCTCTAAAACCAATGTGAAACCACGTTGATATTATTTATTTACTTATTTATTTTTTAGTTTTTCTATACCGACATTCCTGTAAAAAAAAATACAAATCATATCGGTTAACAATGAAACTTCAATTTCGCTCTAGGGCGGTACAAGGAACAAATGTGCCAGTTAACAGTTAAAAGAAACATGTAAAAAACTCATTTAGACATAACCTGAAAACTCCTGAAAACTCAACTTAAACAAGAAATAAAATAAATTAATTCAGATTAAATAAATCAAACATATCGGGAAGCTGAGGCAGAAGGAGGAGGATGGGGCAAACAAGAGGAGAGAGGGGTGTGTAGAGGTATCAAGCTGGAGAGTTCGTTGGGGGAGAATTAGGTTATAGGCCTAGGGAGATTAGGTGTCCTGAAAGGCTTGGCTAAAAAGCCATGTTTTTAGTCTCTCTATGAAGACAGAAGGGCAGGATTCTCGTCTAAGGTCGGGGGGGGTAGCGTATTCCATTGGTGAGGACCAGCTGTCGAAATGGCGCGTTTTCTGATTGATGTTTTGGCTTGTGGAGCGTATAAGGTGCCTTGGTAGGCACTCCTGATAGGTCTGGAAGAGGTATGAGGTTTTAGCTGGGTGGAAGTGTTGAGGGTGGTGAGGTTGTGGATAATCGTGAGTACCTTGAAAAGGATCCTGAATTTGACGGGGAGCCAGTGAAGGTTCTGAAGAGGAGGGGAGATGTGTTCCCTTTTTTTGGTATTGGTGAGGAGCCTGGCTGCAGAGTTCTGCAGCCAGGCTCCTCACCAATACCAAAATGTCATTGCGTCAATCATGGGGCTGGACCCGCAAGAGTTTTAGTGCATTTGATTGTGGTATCATCTTGGAGTGGCGGAGGAGCCTAGCGGTTAGAGCAGCGGGTTGCAAGCCAGGGCTCAAATCCTGCTGCTGCCCCTTGTGTGACCTTGGGCAAGTCACCTCACCTTTCGTTGGTGAGGTGAATTTTAAAAGCCCCGGCGCACGACAAAATCAGAAGATCCGTGCAGAAGTCGGGCTCGTGCGGTGCCCGCCGAATTTTAAAAGCCACTCAGATGCGAGTCTGTCGCCTGTTACGTGCACATTTGATTTGATTTCGGAAAGGGGCAAGGTATGGGCGTGGTCCGAGTGGGGATTGGGTGTTTCAGGGCATCGTCAAAAGATGTGCATGTAAATACTTAGAGGGTAACTTTACTTCTGACATGGAGGAGGTGTAACTCTAAATTAAAGAAATTAGCCATTTCTATTGGGTTTAAAGGGTCTGGGGTAACCGGGAGGAGTGCGGGCTATCAAACCAGGGGGAGGGGGCTTCAGAGGACCTAGCTCTTTACCAGTTTTACCAAGCCGCCTAGTTATGTGAGGACGTGCGCCTGTTCTAAAATACCCCGACTTCCTTGGTAGGACTGGGATTTGCACATCTAGACGCGGGACCACTTAAAATTTGGGTGCACATGTGGCGTGCAGCCAGGCTATTTTATAACACGCACGCAAGTTATAAAATGACTGCATATCTGGGCGCCTGCCGACCCACGTTCCTCCCAAAATGTACCTGCACGCCAGTTTGAAAGTTACAGTCCCCCAGGCCTCACTTACTAAGCATTTTTTCCATAATCACAGAATGGGAGTAAGGCCATTTAACTCCTTTGGGTGACACAGGCTGGAGTTTTAAATCATCCACGCAAGTGCACACGTATGATTTAAAATACATGTAACGTGCATATGTGTGCTCCTAATTTTGAATGGTTATGTGAGGAAATTTTCTTTGCATATTTTTCCTTAAGGCTTGTCGGGTTTTACACACGCAAGTGAGCAAATTTTAAAACATTGTGCAGATGAAGGAAATAACTGGTTTGACCACTTAGTCCACAAGATGGCCCGGTCTGTTTCTAGGTCATCCAGACCCCTCTGGTTCTTCAGCCTGCACTCCCTCCCATGTTACCCAGGACCTCTCTCACCCAGTGGTTTTTGGAGTAAAACGAGCTTTCTTCAGACCTACACCTCATCAAGAGCAGAAGTGAATATACGTGGCTAACATCCTGCCGAGCGCTGCGGCTGCCAGACTTAAAATATGGATTTCTATGCAGAAATGTTGGCCCCGCCCTGGAATGTCCTGGCTCCGCCCCCCACATACATTTGTTTGCTCATGCACACACACATACAGACAGGAGCAACTGGGCCGTTTTCAAATACAAGTCACTTTTGCTCAGCCCAGATACTTGAGTGTCTGGGCCTTTTAACATGATCAGTGCTTTTAAAATTCACCCCTGAGGACAGGGAAATTCCTCCAGTACCTTGCATGTAATCCACTTTGAAGCGCCTGAATATAAATAGAATAAGACCATAAATAAAAATAAAAAAAAATGTCCATTGCATTCATTCAGCTTACTAGCATTCTTAACTTGTCATGGCCGAAATCTGAAGCGAAGCTCACCTGAGGAGTGGAGCTAGGTCTAGGCATCTGTCCTTGGGCCGACGTAACGCCACTTTCCAGAGATCTTCACAAGATAGTTATAGTCTCCCATGAGAGTACGCAGTCCTGCGACGCCTTGCAGCCTAATCAGCGGTGTAGCGGTTCTAACGTGCCACACTCCGTACGGCTGCCTGCATAAGACAGCTGCCCTTGGGTGGCATCCTGCCTGGCAAAATTTAACCGTAGCATATGCAGGGCTCCAGCTCCGATGGAAGACGATAGCTGTGATTTTAATGTTGGCTGCAGTGCTTGCTTCGTTCTTCATTGAGAGATTTGTTTGAAAGTGTCTGTAAAGAGAAAGTAGCACAACTGTGTTTTCAAAGTACTGCGCCTCTGCATCATCTGCCTGCAAGGCAGGAAGTCACCAGTCTGACTTGTCATCCATTGTGTTTCAGCATACGGGGATACCGATGACTGGAATTTAGAAGATGCACTGGGTGACCTTGCAACAAAAAAGCGTACGTATTACCGCCAGAAAGCGGTGTTTTAATTCATGTAATTCTGATGTGCAATTTGGATGGGGATTGGATAAAAAACCCAGATATATAGATACGGACCATCAGTTCAGCACTGTGAGCTCTGGAGGGAAATCAGTATAGATGGGAGTTAGCCGTCTTTTTAAAGAGGATCGAAATCATATCAGTTCTAAAATTTGTACTGTAATGTTGAACATCATATGTTGGTTTAGATGACATTGCTGCTGCTTGGAAGAGCGACACATGCTTTTGGCTAGGCATTGTACCCTTTCTAGGCTGTGATACCTCTTATTAGCAAAACCCCCCAAATTGATCCATATGTAGGTTATATTTGCAAGAGGGAACCAAGTGATTCTGAAAGCTCATGGTTGTGGTTTTTTTTTTTGTTCCAGTAAAGCTTCACAACACACAAAGATTACAGTTTTCTCTTGAATTAATACAGCTACTAAAGCTCTTGTTTGCTCATTCCAAGCAAATATCGCCGATGATAACTGGTGTCATTCTAAGAGGAGATCTTGTGGAGGGATTGATCTACTCTACTTCCGAACGGAAGGGCATGGACACAAACTGCTTCTTGAAACTAGAATGGAGCATATATCCCAGGGCGCATAGAAGTAGAGTAGATCAATCCCTCCACAAGATCTTCTCTTAGAATGACACCTGTTATCATCCCAGGGTGTGCTCCATTCTAGTTTCAAGAAGCAGTTTGTGTCCATGCCCTTCCGTTCGGAAGTAGAGTAGATCGATCAATCAATCAGTATCCATTTATTTGAAGTCTGTGGACCTAAAATTCATTTTTTGGGTTCTGACATATAGACTGGTTTTATATTTTGATATTTTCCCAACAAACTTAGAGGTTCATCCTGTTCTATGACTATGGGGGAAAAAAAATGAGTAAATCAGACATTTATCTTTTTCCATAATACTTGTACTTTCTAATGATAAATGAACTAATCCAGCCAGTAATGGATTATTTTACTGGTTCTAGAAATTTGGAAGACCCTGCTAACTTGGGGGCATTCGTGACTGGGAAGCGGCCAGTAGGTTAAAGGAGGCAAACATTGCCCGTTTCCTTATGTACAACTTATTTACAGAGCAAAATCAAAAGTAGAATCTGCTCACCTTGCAGCGCTGTTAACAAAGTCAAACGTAACTGGTCTTGGCGTACTCTGGCTTTCTGCCTGCTCCCCAGGGCCTGCCTACACTTCTGGGCCTTGACTTCGTCTGCTAGACTGAAAGGGATCCCCCATGGGCCCAGAATACCTTGTGGGGCTGATCCTTAAGAAGGACAGGGCTAGATAGCTGAGGCCGGACCCTTAAGATGGGTCCCTCACAAAGACCATGAGATGTGTTCGGCTTTGAAATGATTTACTTAACCAATTTAACTTTTTTGAATCTTATTTTTCAGCTGAACCCAAACCACCTAGAAAGCCATCCTCTGGATCAGGTGAGTGTTCTTGACAAATATTTAAACATATTCTTGGAAAAGCTTATTTTCTTTTTTTTTTTTTTTTTTTTTAAATTTTCTATTTATATCCCGCTTTTCTCAAAGAAGATGCATAGCAGCTTTAAACAGTTTTTAAAACATACATAAAAGATGCAATCAAATGTAGAATACAATAAAATGTCAGTATAATACAATCTATCCCCCCAAATTACTCACAGAGGAGCTGGGAAATAACTAACCCCACTCAAACATCAAAATATGCCCCCGTTAAGGAGGCAATTTAAAACTCCACTGAAAGCGTGCTGTCCAGCTCCTTTTCAATGGAAAATCCCATGCAGAACCTTGAAGATGAAAGGCCTGACCTCATGGAAGGCTTTTGTAGAGTGTGTGTTTTGTTAGCTGTACTTGTCCTGTTTCTTCGGCTGGAGTGATTTCTTTGTTGTTTTTTCTTCAGCTCCCTTCTCTTCCTTACAGTAAACCTTTTATTTTAGAATATTTATAGCCTGCAATTATCCAAAGTTCTAGGTGGGGTATATCAATACATTCATAAGATACCTGTAGACAATACGTAAGACCAAAGATACTCAAATGTGTTGCCAAAGTTGATTCTAATTCAACCCTCTGTTCTTGTCCTTCGTGCTGTTCTTCTTTCGAACTGTGCTGTGCTGCTTTGGTTTTCTCTCCCTCCGTGATTCCTGATTGGTTGGATTTGAAGTTTTGAGATTTGGTTCAGCGGGTGGGTTTTATAGTTGCTTTGTGTTTGGTGCACCTCTTTTGGAAAATCTGGAGCTAAAGGCCCTGAAGGAGTTTAGAAATTTGGGGTGGTGTGATTTTAAAAAGTTGACGACATTTTGGTGACCCAGACGGGACGTGAGTTAGAAGGGAGGCCAGTGTGGGGTTTTCGATTGGTGACTTAAATCGTCCCTCGCCTTGCTTCTCCAGACGGGGGCCGTCCTGTTTTCCCCCTTCCCCCACATGCGGGACCCTATCTGATTTGGGCTTTTGTCTGTGGGACCGGTAGGTGAGAGAGAGAGCTCTGTCATTTTCTTTGCTGAAATAATGCACATATGTCTTTCTCTGTGAAATGTGTGGTGATTTTTTAAGTAATTTAGAAAGAGATGTTTTCTCTTGAGGTTTTCTTTCTTCTTTCAACAGTTAAAGCACTAGAACCGCTTTGCTCTTTGACGGTCACAATTCCTATTAGGTCTTTTGAGTTGTGCACACTTTTGATACCTTCTGGTGGAACCGAGGATTTTTTACCTGTTTGGGTGCATCCATTAGGAATTTTTCTTAATACTGAGTTGCATTCTTTCCTGTTCCTCACAAATTGCTTTTGATTGCTCACTTTAATAAACCCCTTTGAACCCACAGGCTCTGCTCTGCTAAATTCAGCTGGCACCAGCAGCTGCCCTCTTAGGCACTTCCTCTCCCTTTTACAGGTTCTAGACCACTTTTCCCTTACTGGTTTCCTTACAGAAAGATACTGCTGATCAACACTCAGCACGAATAAGAAAAGGCTGCACACATTCTCTTGATATCCTTTGGTTAGGCCTCAAGATCTCGCCGCGTGCAAAGCTATGCGCTATTCATGCGCGTATGTCTGTAGCTTTACATGCATAACTTGAGAGAGAGACTTTTCATAAGGCTCAGCCTGACACTCAATATATGGACCATTGTAAGGGGGCACTTAGATTCAGGGCGTGTTTTCGGAAGGTGTATTAGGGGGGTGTTACAGACACATTCAGAGGTATCTGTTGTAAACTTGACATCAGTAAAGAATTTTAGACCTTTATAAGCGATGAAAATTCTAACAAGAGGTATTGATTTGTACACTGCAGTCTATGCTAGCTGCATTGTTCAGTTCTGGAGACCGTACCTCAAAAAGACTAAAGACAGGTTGGAAACAGTCCAGAGGAAGGCCACCAAAATGGTGGGAGTCTGTTTCAGAAGACCTACAAGGAGAGGCTGAAGGATCTAAATATGATTACCCTGGAGGAGAGGAGGTGCAGGGGAGATTTAATACAAACCTTCAGATACCTGACAGCTGTCAGTGATGCACAAACTTCAAACCTTTTCCACCGGAAAGGAAAAAGTAGAACTGGGGGTAATGATATGAAACTCCAGTGGGGACAACTAAGAACCAATATCAGAGAGGTGGTGGATACCAGGAATGCCCTCCCACAAGAGGTGGTGAAGACAAGAACAGTTAATGAAGTCAAAAGAGCATGGGATAAACACTGCGGGTCCCTAAAGAAAGGGATGGTATAGTGGGGGTAACCTGAATGGAGTGGCAGTTACTACCATGGACGTTGGTCGGAAAGAGGCAGGAACATCCATAGTCAGAGGCCCCACTACCTTCTGATGATCATGGCCTGCCTGCTGCGGAGGGATGCTGCCTTGAGCGCCCAGAAAGGTTGGTTGGACATACGACATGGAAGGTAGCGGGGCCTGTCTGCGACCACGGACGTTCCCACCTCTTTCTGACCAACGTCCATGGCGTGGACATTAATTTTCAAGATGAAAAGTTTGGAATTCGTTACATTTTCAGAGGCCACGCTAGCTACATACCCTGCTACTTTTGAATGTCCCAGGTGGGAACGTCTATGGCATGGACGTTAATTTTAAGATCAATGAAAAGTTTGGAATTCATCGCATTTTCAAAATGACAACTCCTGTTCCATGGAAATGATATGTATGGAAGAGCAGTGCACCCTGGATATTGTATAGATGTTCTATTACGTCCTATACAGTAAAATAGATAGCGAACTTCAACCGCGCTTTAGGAGCGCCTTTAGCGTCTAATTTGAATACTAAATCGCGCGGATTCAGAAACAAAATGTGCGCGTGTCAAAGGAGCGGGTGCTGGACACAGCCACACTTTATTTTATGCGTCTGTACTGTATCGGCCAGCTTAATAGAAAGCATGGGGGTAACCTGCACTGGGCAGCAGTTGCTAGGTAGACTAGATGGACCATTTGGTCTTTTTGTGCTGTCATTACTATGTTACTGTGTTATATTAAGACCTGGTCTTAGATAGACAAACTACAGCTACCTTCTTATCTGACTAGAGCTTAGCCAGATAAACTTATCTGGTTCACTTTTACATAGCCTGGCATATTCAGCGGTACCGCTGCTGTGCAGAATACTGTCACACAATCATTTTGAAATTCTTCCCAATGGGTGGATGAACCAGGCAAGCATCCCACGGTCTCCATGGACCATCGAGGTCCTGAGTGTGATATCGATCCCATCAGAGCTTCATCTCGGAGTGGTCCTCATTGTATGCGGGATACGAAGAAATTATATGGTAGTCTCTTCGTCTCTGGGAAGAGGGAAGCATCTTGTACTAGGCGAAGCCTGTGTGGGCAGATGGGGGGAGCCTGGATTCCCTAATGCTTTTGGTGACCAAGGTGTACTAGGGCGGTTCCCCGCCTGACGAGGTAACCTGCCATTGCGTGACTAGATTCCCATTCTCAGGAGTAAGGTGTCACTGCATCTGTCTACTGTGGAATCCTTGCACAGGCTGTGGCTATTCAGAGTGTGAGGCCTGGGCTCCTGTCTACTGCCAGATGAGTCCTGCTTCTTGGCAGCCGTCTGTGGAGTCTACCTCCTCCTTCATCTGTTTAGGGGATTGTCCTCTGGCCACCCGTATGGACCATGATTACTGCCCTTACTGGAATTGCTTGGGTTTGAATCTGATATGTATGGATGTCCCCGTCTTCGTTGGAAACGTGGTACATCCGTTGGCGGATGGCCCTCCTTTGGACCGCCGTGGAGGGTGACTAGCACCAGAGTTTCCACCTCTTACACTCGTCATATATTGATCTGGCCTGGTGAGAGGGGCAGGCATTGCATCCTTGTGTTGCCCACTTTGATTATTAGCGGGATATGTATAATCGCATGCTGACGCCACTATCATTATCTGACTGGTTGACACTTGGCTGGGCACTGCACCCTGCCACAAATCCAGCTGCAGACCATGGTCCTTGGATTTGGGTAGTCACATTTTATTTTCCTTTATGCCAACTGTTGTCTAAGGCTGCCGAAGAAATTTGCAGAACTTGGCACTTCGTTTTCCCAGTCTGTAACACATTGTTACAGCCCTAAGTCATCCCTTTCTCCAATGAGTTGAAGGGTTTGGGCCTCATGTGCCTGATAGCGAGGCCAGCTTCCTCAGCGCTGTGGCAGGATCACTGGCACCCGAGCTGCTTCGTCGCTATCCAAAGCGGTTGTAGTATGACATGAACCTCCACCCTGTGGTCAGGCAGCCTCAATCGACATGACCAGTGTGTTGGACAGGAGAAATATATTCTTCCTTCTTAGGCAAGATGCTTCGACTCCATGTGTGTAAGCAAGATGGACTGACAGCCTCACCACTCTGTCATCCTGATCAGAGAGGTTATCAGTCAGAGTTTTGAACATAGGCTCGCACAGGAAGAGTTTCTCGAAGGGACCTATCTCGGAAGTGCTAGAGTCATCTCATTGACTGGCGATGCTCTCCTCCGAGGAGGCCTAACAAGGTAAGTCCACGTATACCTGCTGGCCTGCCTCCTAGGCCTTGCCTAGATTTATGTTGGAGCAACGCCTCCACAGGCCAGGGTACTTCCAGCATCAACTCTGTACGTCGATGCATTGGACAACTCTCCCCTGCACCTCAATCAGGTCGCAACACCTCTGTACTGGAAAAGGGAGGTATGCAGCTTGGGATCCCCAAATGGGAAGATATTTGCTGCTGAATGAGCCAATGCCCCGGCTTCAACCAATTCCTCTGACACTTTTGACGCAAATGCCTCGCTGCATCGTATGCATCACATCAATGAAGCACGTGGAAGTCTCTGCTTTTGATGAGGCACACCAATGTGTCAGGTTCAGTGAAAAAGCACTTTGAGTGGATGGAAGCGCTTCGGGTGGCTGGAAGCGCTTGGAAGCCTCAAGTGAATGGAAGTGCTTGGATGCATTGAGTAGATGGAAGCACCTCGAGTGGATGTAAATGCTTGGATGCATCGAGTGGATGGACATTCCATGATGCTTGACTTTGAACTGGCTTAACAGAGTCCCTGGCCTCGCCATAGGGCCTTGCCGAAGAGGCCCTCTCTGTCCTCACTCTTGGGGAAGTCCCATCTGGGCCCTGGAACGGACTCAACGACACCTGGTCTGACACAAAGCAGCACAGACCCAGCTTCCACCATCTGTTGTGAATCTTCTTCCAAACAGCGAACGAAGGTAACTAAATTAATAACAAAAATAAAGTAAGAGAGAGAGAGCTCTGCATGCACCCAGCAGCGTGGAAAGAACAAGACTGAGGCAGGATGGGAGTCACATGGGAGATCCTCCCTCATGGGCAGGCGAGTGTGCTTTGAGAAAGCTCCGCCACCTAGAGGAACAGAGGACGTTCCCAAAGTCATGGCTAATTCATCCTGCCATCCATGGAAAGCAAACTTGGTGCTCTTTTCTGAATACTTTGAACAGAGAAAACTTAATTACACATATTCAGTGGCACACCTACACAGCCAAATATCCCTACTAAGTTAGCAAAATAAATGTATGTGGCTAAGGGGCATAGTTACTGAAAGTTTTTTTTCCCATTCTGTTTCTGTGGGAAAAATTCTTAGTAAAATACCCCCTAAGTAGTCCAGTGGTCTTCCATCCATGGGTTATGACCCCTTAGGGGCTCAGTGAAGACTTTACCAGTTTTCACAAGGCAAAGCATCATTGGAATAAAACGAGTAAATGCAGGGAAAATAGCCCCACCATTTGATCATTCTAATTATATTAATATTAATCTAGTAATCTGGAGGGTAAAACAACCAGCCCCAGAATGTAAAGAAATATGCTAATTAAATTACATTTATGTTAATGCTCTCTATGGAAGCTACTATTTCCAACATTTCTAGAGCAATGCTCTCTTCCCTCGCAGAAGTTCTCTGTAGCCCATCTCTGATGTTCCTTACACTTAACCTTCTTCGGAGATATTCCTCTTCATTTCTCTGCAACTGTTGTGAACCTTGGGCATCAGCATGCTGACGTAACAAAATGCACCGATTCTCTGCACCGGTCTGAGAAATGCTGCAAAAGTGAAGTGATCGTGGCAAGGGAAGGCTCCAGCGTGTAAGAGACCCATTTCCTGCCTTCAGAACCCTTCCCTCCCCTCTGTTTTCTCCATTCCAGGACTCAGCAGTGCTGCCCTGCCCACTGGTAAAAGCACTAGGGGGGTGGGGGGTAGGTGGGAAGAGCCAGACCAACTTCAAGGGCAGGAACCTTTTTTTTTCTGCAGGCGAATTTTTATCAGCTCACAAACCAAAAAGTATGCACGGGAAGTGCAAAGCCATGCCCAGCCCCGCCCTTGGGAACACCTCCGCTCAATCCGGGGTAAACGACCAGGACGTACGCATGTAGGTTTACCTGCATATCGGGTGGGCGATTTTTGTAAAAGGTGGTTTCTGCACGTAAAACACAGTTTTTTACCTGCAGGCGTCCCTTCGAAAATTAATCTGCTACAGCTTAACTCTGAAGCAGGTTTTTAATAGGGCTGCAATGGTCATGGTAAGCAGCAGCCACTAGAAGAGGTGCCGCAACATTTTGCATTCATTGTAATTGATGAATACTCTTTTGAGGGTGCCTATTATAGACAGACTTCCAGTGGTCTAGTCTAGATATGGTATTTATTTGAGTGTTTTATATAGCGTCATTCCATGTGAGAATCACTTGTTCACGACGGTGTCCAGGTTTGACAGTCACAGACGACCAGTCTGTACGCCTACCTCCATAACTCGAGTTGAACCGGGAAAATATCTGAGATAAACTGGGAAACTAACCTAAAACTAGGGGATTGCACATACAGAGCAAACGTAAGCAGATTATAGGGAGGGTTGACAGTAAATGGGTAAAGTTCAGGGCATGTTTTGGTCATCGGGGAATTGGGTGTACCAGATTATAGGGAGGGCTGAGAATAAGGGGTTAAAGATCAGAACATATTTAGATGCTGATTTAGATGTACCAGTCAAAGAATAAGCACAATCGAACAGCCAAGCTTTCAGGTCTTTCTTAAATTTCTTAATGGTAATTGCTTGCAGAATGGTTGCCATGTGATCATCAAAAAAATCAAGTGTAGCTTTCTGATTTACCTAAGATTGAAAAGACATTTTTTTGCAACTGTGGTGATTAACAGGCTTCCAAGGAAGGCGAAGAGTCCAGGATCAGGTATAAACTGCAAACCGTGTCCTTCATCAGGAGCAGTCTCAGCTAATTTCAGTTGAAGACTGCGCACGCACGTGGGGAGGGAGCATAATTAAAGTCTTCCCTAGTTTATTTTTCATAATTCTTAACATTAACATAGAAACAGAAAAGGACCAAATGATCCACCCAGTCTGCCCACAAGTTTATATGCCAGTATCTGCTGCACTGTGCAGGTTACCCTCGGGCTTATCAGTTTCCCAGACCGTAAACGTCAGGGCCCTCGGATGCTGTCAGAATCCAATTTTCCCTAACCCCAGCCGTGGAAGCAGAGAGCAACGATGGAGCCGCATCAAAAGTATCAGGCTTAGTATGTAAGGGTAGTAAAAGCTGCCTTAACTGTAAAAGTCAGGGCCCTCGTTGATTGCTGTCTGAATCCAATTCCCCATCGCCATTGAAGCAGAGAGCAATGATGGAGTCGTGTTAAGCCTTGATACTGTTGCTTGTTAAGGGTAGCAACTGCCACACCAGCAAGTTACCCCCATACATTGTTTTCTTTATTTCCGTCCTCTAGCTTTAGGGATCCACAGTATTTATCCCATGCCCCTTTGAATTCCTTCACTGTTTTCGTCTTCACCATCGTCTTCGGAAGGGCATTCCAGGCATTCACCACCCACTCCGTGAAGAAATATTTCCTGACAATGATTCTGAGTCGTCCTCCCTGGAGTTTCATTTAATGACTTCTAGTTCTATTGATTTCTTTCCAATAGAAAAGGTTTGACGATTGTGCGTCATTAAAACCTTTCAGGTATCTGAAGGATGCATCCTATCTCCCCTGCACCTCCTCTTTTCCAGAGTGTATATATTCAGATTCTTCAGCCTTTCCTTAGGTCCTCCAATGCTGACCCCTCAAGAGTTTGGTTGCTCTCCTTTGGACCGCCTGTATCCTGTATCCTTTTTGAGATATGGGCACCAGAACTAAACACAGTACTCCTGGTGAGGCCTCACCAAGGACCTGTACAAGAGCATTATCACCTCCTTTTTCTTACTGGTTATTCCTCTCTCTATGCAGCTCAGCATTCTTTTTGGCTTTAGCTATTGCCTTGTCACATTGCTTCGCCACCTTCAAATCATCAGACACTATCACACCAAGGTCCCTCTCTGTCCATGAGCATTAGTCTTTCACCGCCCATCACATAAAGCTCTTTTGGATTGCCGCACTCCAGATGCACGACTCTGCACTTCTTGGCATTGAATCCCCAGCTTCCAAATCTTCGACCACTCTTCAAGCTTTCTTAAATCAATTTTCATTCTCTCTACTCCTTCAGACATGTCCACTCTGTTGCAGATCTTAGTATCATCCACAAATAGACAAACTTTACCTTCTATCCCTTCTGCCAGGTCGCTCACAAAGATATTGAACAGAACCGGTTCCAAAACTGATCCCTGTGGCGCTCCACTTCACACCATTCTTTCTTCAGAGTAGCATCTATTTACCATTACACGCTGTCTCCTGTCAGTCAACCTGTTTGCAATCCATGCTACTACCTTGACACCCACTCCCAAACTTTTCATTTTGTTCACAAGTCTCCTATGTGAGACCGTATCAAAAGCTTTACTAAAATCCAAGTAAATCACATCCAGCGTTCTTCCCTGATCCAATTCTCTAGTCAACCAATAAAAAAAAATCAATCAGATTTGTCTGACAGGACCTTACCCTGGTGAACTCATGCTGCCTCGGGTCCAGCAAGCCACCGGATTGTAGATAGTTCACTATCCTTTCCTTCAGCAGAGTCTCCATTAATTTTCCCACCACCGAGGTGAGGCTAACCTGCCTGTAGTTTCCAGCCTCCTCTTCTCTGCTCCCATTCTTGTGAAGCAGGATCACCACCTCTCTTCTCCAATCCTGCGGCACCAGTCCTGTTACCAGGGATCTATTGAATAGGTCCTTCAGTGGGACCCACCAGCACATCTCTTAATATCCTGGGGTGTACCTCATCCAGCCCCATGGCTTTGTCCACTTTCAGGTTTCCTAGCTCTTTCTGTACATTCTCTTCTGTAAATGGAGTTTCGTCTACTCCACCCCCATCCACAGTCTTGTCAACAAACGACAGTCCTTCTTCAGGGTCTTCTTTAGTGAACACTGAACTGAAGTATTTGTTTAATATTTCCGCCTTTTCTTAGTCTCTCCATACATTGATCTTTGTCACCTTTCAGTCTCACTATACCACTTTGGACCTTTCTCCTTTCCCTGATATATCTGAAAAATGTTTTGTCCCCCTCGCTTTACCTCTTTGGCAATCCTTTCCTCCTCTCTGACTTTTTGCTTTCTTGATTTCTTTCTTCGTCTGCCTCAATTTCACCAGATATTCTTCCCTGTGTTCCTCTTTCTGGGATCCTTTATATTTCTTGAACGTTGCTTTTTTTTCCTTTATCAGCCACGTCCTCTGAAAACCAGATTGGTTTCTTATTTCTTTTATATTTGTTTACTTTTCTCACATATAGGGCCAGATTTTAAAACTTAAGCGCGGGCATAGATTTGTGCGCGCAACCCAGCGCGCACAAATCTCCGCCCGATTTTATAACATGTTATAAAATCCGGGGTCGGCGCGCGCAAGGGGATGCACACTTGTGCACCTTGCACGCGCTGAGCCCTAGGGGAGCCCCGATGGCTTTCCCCATTCCCTCTGAGGCCGCTCCGAAACTTTTTTTCAGTGCCCCCACCTTCCCCTCACTTCCCCTATCTAACCCAGCCCTACCTAAATCCCCCCTTCTTATTTTATTTCTTACGCCTGCTTAAGGCAGGTGTATCTTGTGAGTGCCGGCGAACCTCCGGCACGGCCGCAACGAAGGAGGCCTCAGGACTGCCGCCCCGCCCTGGACCCGCCCCTTTTTCGAAGCCCCGGGACATACGCGCGTCCCGGGGCTTTCGCGCGCCGCCGAGCCTATGCAACATAGGCTCGGCGCGCGTAGGGGCAGATTTTCTCGGGTTACGCGCATATCATAGCCTTTGAAAATCTGCCCCATAGATTGTAGAAAATAGTTTGGAATATTGCGGAACATTTTACTTAAACATATTAATAGAGTTTGTACAAACCAGATAGTAGGAGTATCTGTACTGTAGTTTTCCAGTTTGCTGATGGGGCTGAAACCAGAGAATGGTTCGTTGGCACATTGACATTGCTTGTAAATAATTTTTCTAACCATTTTTCTTGCTTTGCAATTGGTTAGGCAGATTTGGCATTTTTTTACTCAATCAGTATTTAAGAACTTTGATACAAGCATTAGTCATGTTGCATTTAGATTATTTGAATTCTAGTTATATGGGGCTTTCCAAAAGACTTGCAAGCAGGTAACAGCTGGTCCAAAATGTGGCAGCATAGACTGACTGGATGTGTTTGCTCGGAGAGACGTCCCCTCTGCTGATAGGATTGCATTGGCTCCCCATATCAGCCCGAATTCAATTTAAAATTGTATTTCAAGCTTTGGCGGGGATTGGCCTTAGGGGATTGTGAGAGATAGTCTGACAAGAGCGCTATGCTTATGCCAAGAAATTAGATTAGAGCTCTCCTTAACCAAAGTTATTGCTAAGGCAAGAACTAGGGCTCATACAGTTGCTCCCTGTTATGGAATGCTTCAGCCCAGGGCTTCCCAAACCTATCCTGGGGACCCCACAGCCATTCGGGTTTTCAGGATATCCACAATGAATATGCAGGAGATACATTTGCATACCATGGAGACTCAGTGTATGCAAATTTATCTCCTGCATATTCATTGTGGATATTCTGAAAACCCGACTGGTGGTGGGGTCCCCAGGACAGGTTTGGGAAGTCCTGCTTTAGCCAATTGGAGCTGTAAGTATTCCCGTTATGTTTATCATTTGTATGTATTTTGTTTTTATTTGGTCAATTATTTTATTTGCATTTTGACTTTGTTCAGTTATTTTGAATTTTTACTTTTTTATTTAAGGATGTGTTATGTATACATATTCTTTTTAGATTTAAAATTTTATTGTGGTGTTTAGAAGATGAATATACAGAACAAAGCAATCACAAAACTGTGAAGTCATATAAACATGGTTTAGGGTTTTTACATATCCCGTCATCTCCCTCTTCACTCCCGTCCCCCAATCACATCAGATACTTTACAAAAGGGTATTAAGAACAATTAGTAGATCCCATCCCGAATAACACAAAACTAATCCATAAGGCATGACAGTGGTGCTCACATACCAAAAACAATAAGATCATTAAATTTAAATGTACCATGATAACAATGAGCATAAAATATCAATAACTCCCTATTAAGTGGGACCTAATGACTGGGGTGTAATACGTAAGAAGAGCAAACATTGAAATATCTGGTTGCAGCATGTCTCTTAAAAGCAGTAATCTTGCTTTAACCTGTATGCATGATGTAAACGATTGACAAATCTGATAGGGATAGTCCCTCAGGATTTTTTCCAACAGTAGGCAATCTCATTTGTTGTAAAACAGACTGCAAATACTGATCATTTTGTAGAGCTGGTATATTTTAAAAGGGCATGTCTAGATAAAGGCTCCCATGCTAAACCAGTGATTGTTCTCATAAGAGCATAAACCTCACCCCATCCCACTCTAACTGGACAAGCCCACCACACATGATAGAACCTTTCTGTGTTTCCCCCATCCCGCCAGCATTTCTCATCCGTTCGTGGGAAAGCTGCATGTAGCCTCTCAGGAGTGAAGCACCACCGCAATAAGATATGTAAAAATCCCACCAAGTTTACATTCTCCCATGTACGCAACCTCGGCGTCATGCTAGACAACCAAATCAACCTAAAAAAATTCATTAACGCTACCATCAAAGACTGTTTTTTCAAACTTCACACTCTAAAAAAAAAACCTGAAACCTTTATTACACCTCAATGACTTTCGTACAGTCCTGCAATCCACCATACTATTGAAACTGATTACTGCAATTCCATCATGCTAGGCCTCCCCAAAAATACCATACAACCCCTCCAACTGCTCCAAAATGCTGCTGCCCATATCCTCACTAACACCCACAGAAATGACCACATTACCCCTGTACTCAAGGACTTACACTGGCTCCCCATCAAATCACAGATCCTTTACAAGACCCTCACACTCATCCATAAATCCCTTCACAATCAAAACATGCTTTGGTTCAATGACGCCCTCTTATTTCACACCTCTACCAAACCTATCAGAAACCAATACTTGGCAACCCTATGCACACCATCACCAAAACTTACCAAGCTCACTTCAACCAAAACCCGTGCACTCTCCATTGCTGGTCCCACAATATGGAATACCATGCCTTCCCTCTTACGCCAGGAGATATGCCCGAAGAAATTTAAGCAAAACCTCAAGACCTGGCTCTTCAAACAGGCCTATAATTGATCCACTCTTTCTCACTAAATTGCTTCTATAACACTTTATCCCTTTGTTACACCTACTACTAGAGATTCTTCCCAATTGCATATCCTCTTCCCTCTTGTATTGCTCCCATCCTCCTGTTCTTATCGCACATATTTTCACTTGATAAAGTACAATCACTTGACTACTACCATCTTATTTTAAAGATATCCGTTGATTTCTTCCAATTTTGTTATAGTATAGCATAATCTTTGGTTTACCCTATTGTTCTTAATGTCATCCCTCCTGCTATTCTTTAGCATAACTAAACTGTTTATTATTTATTAAGCTGTTCCTATTCAGTTCCGAGTTTGTTGTAAAGCCTGTTGCTAATTTTACAGTTCCATGTAAACCGATGTGATGTCCCCCTACTAATGTCAGTATATAAAAATTTTCAAATAAATAAATAAATTCTCAATGATAGATAGCGATATGGACCCCCTTCCCTGTATGGAGGAAAGAGAGATCCCACTCTTCCTGAGATAAGAAACTTCCTAT
>NC_042620.1:333803297-333907943 GCF_901001135.1 Rhinatrema bivittatum
TTT
This sequence comes from Rhinatrema bivittatum, assembly GCF_901001135.1. NCBI lineage: Eukaryota > Metazoa > Chordata > Amphibia > Gymnophiona > Rhinatrematidae > Rhinatrema > Rhinatrema bivittatum. The sequence goes on from NC_042620.1 coordinate 333,803,301, forward strand.
GAATTCTGACCTAAAGAAGAGAGCACGAGCTCTGAAAAGTTTGTGAAGAAATGTGTTGCTAAATCCAATGAAAAGGTATCAGCTTTTACCTGTGAGCCTTTAACCTTTGCGCCCTCTGTCAGGGGTCACTCTGCTTCCTCGGAGAAGCGGGGTATAATAGTAACGGGGATTCCTTTATCATTGGAATCTGTCAGCAGGGTTTTGTCTTATTGACACTTTGCTGCAAACACCTTTTTTATTTTTATTTTTTTTTCCCCCCCTTGGATAAAGTCGTTTTGGCTGCCTCTTTCCCTTGTCACTGTTGCTGCCAGCACCTGTGCTCCTATCCTTGTCTGATGTAAAGCTTCCCGGGAATTCCCCCTTGGAACTGGCACTTCAGCGTGGCCCTGACTGTTCTTTTTCAGATTAGGAGTGCACATGGTTTCCCCCTCCACCCCCGGAAGTCCTTTATCTTTTTTCTGTGGGAATTATGCATGGGTTTTATGGGTCTTTCTGTTTGCCCGCCTTGGGCGGCTCTTCAGAATCAGGGAGGCAGTGAACCCGGCCACACTTACTCCACAGGCATTCACATGCAGATTTCTGTACCACAGAAGGAGAGCAGACATCATGGAACGGTCCCCACATCTCCTCCTTTCAATGCTCTTTAGATTTATTTTTTTTTCCTAACCATTTTCCATATGTAAGGGAAGATCACAATAAGGAACAGATATACAGTGCAGAACTGCTCATAATTTGCAATGTGGGGCAGTGGAATGCACACTCTAAAAGTTCAGAGCTGTGCACGATGCCACATCTACTAATGTAACGTCTTTCCTAAAGCACAGAAAAGTGGAAGTTGGATTTTATGTACGGAGACAACCCTAGGAAGACTAAGAAAAACGTTTAAAAGTTTCATGATTAGCTCTCGCTTGTTGCAAAAGTTACTCACTCTTTCATGACTATACAAGGAAACTGTGACACTGCGAGGTCCTTGGCTTGCTGGAGGACAGACTCACTTTGGACTCTGGCTATTCTTTTGTAGTTTTTTTTTATTAATTACAATCAAATTAACAAACACAAGCCTGCTTTCCTCAGCAGTGCTGGAAACAGAAATTCAGCGATTTACAGGTAATTTGGTTTGGCATAGCTCCTGCTTTCTTCTACTCTTATCTGGGGCCCCTCCTCTTCCCTCTGGGCCCTGGCATTTTATCCCTCCCCTCAGGGGAAACACCCTGCAATTAGGACTTCCTTGGGGTTGTCTTAAGGTGGACCAGGCTAAATGCCTGGTCCTGGACTTTTAAGGATGGTCTAACATAGACTCCTTTACATATCCTCCCCTTCAGCTTGACCTTGTCAGGTCAAGTGTCGACCTCTACCTGGGTTAACTCCGGGGAAGGTAATTCACCTTGCCTATTTCCCATTCCAACCCTGAACTGGGATTGACCACTTCTTATTTATTTATTTAGTTATCTATTTATTTATTTATTTAAAAGTATTTGTATACCGTTTTTACAAACAATGTTTAATCAAGACGGTTTACATAACTGAATAAAATAAGTGTAAACAGAAATTAAAAAAGCGTAGAATTATAAAAAAGTATAAAATTACAAAAAATGGTCAATAGAAAAATAAATAACTGTAAAAAATAAAATTAATTAATATAAAACAAACCAATATATAATAATGTCGTGCCATATCATTTGCAAACAAAGGAAAAAATGTAATTATGTTATTTAGTAAGTGATATATGGAATGCAGATTGAAATAAATGTTTTTAAAGATTTTTTGAAATGTTTAGAATTGGATATGGATCTTAGTGAGTCTGGTAGTGCGTTCCATAGGGTTGGACCGATGACTGAGAATGCTCTTTTTCTGGTAATATCGAGACGGCCCTGTCGAGGTGATGGGATAACTAGAAGATTTTTGTCCAGGGATCTTAAGTGCCTAGCAGGTTTATATATTCGAAGAATAGAGCATAAAGTAACAGAATTAGGGGTGTAAATGAGAGAGTGTATAATGATCAGGATCTTGAATTGTATTCTGTATTTAACTGGTAGCCAATGTAGAGATTGTAATATCGGAGTAATATGGTTTTTTATTGAAGAGTTTGTTAAAATACGTGCTGCTGCATTTTGGATCAATTGGAGTGAGTGAAGTGTATTATCTGGGAGACCTATGTATAAAGAGTTACAGTAATCAAGTCCGGAAAAGATAAGTGACTGAAGAATAGTCCGGAAATCGTGAAAGAAAAGTAGAGGGCGGAGCCATTTCAGAAGTTGAAGCTTGTAGAATGAATTCCTGGTGATCGTGGATATGTGCTGCTTTAGTGAGAGGTCTGAATTGATAGTTATACCTAAGTTTTTTGCTGATTTGGAAATAGGAATAGTAGTTCCATTAAATATGAGTTGGGGTGGGGGACCTATGGATGAATCAGTAATCGATGAAAGATGAACTATTTCTGTTTTTTTAGAATTTAATTTCAATCGATTGTGGGAAAGCCAGGTGTCTATAGTTGTAAGGTATAGAGATACTAAACATAATGTATGGGTCCAGGAGGTGTTATATGGTACCATAAACTGTAGGTCATCAGCATAGGCTTCCCCTTCCTTAGTGTTCCTATCAAACTAAAACACTTTTCCCTGCACCTTTGTCTCATCCATGCATCAAGACTCTGGAGCTTGGCCTGCCTTTGGGTCCTGCATATGGAACAGGAAGCATTTCTGAGAATGCAGCCCTGGAGATTCTGAATTTAAATTTCCTATCTAACAGCCTACATTTAGCCTCCAGAATCTTCCTCCTGCACCTTCCTTTGTCATTGGTGCGCACAGGTGGCACAATAGCCATGGATTGAGGGTTGCCCATTTTTAGATCTTAGAAATTAAATTAATATAAAAGAAAAGAATGACTATGTATCAGTCATCTGGGATTGTCTTATGGTCCTAAGCAGAAGAATTACCAGTTTAGCAATGCCAGTTAGGCCAGAAGCTTTTTTATTTTTATTTTTGTTGGCTTGTCAGCTTCTTCTTGCTCTTTTTCTGTTCCAGCTCAGTCAGAGCAGGCGTCTATTGGGCTATGGTACCATCAGCTTTCATTAGCAACTACTCAGGGTTTTGTCACCTACTTTTTATATTTCAGGCCCAGCTCATCCCAGCCATTGCAATCATTGGATAGTCATAATAGCATAAGAATTACCATACCTCTGCCAAGGATCCATAAAGCCCACAGTATGGTAATTCTTATGACAATCCAATGATTGCATTGACTCGGCTGAATCGGGAGGGGGCTTATAAAAATTAAGGGACAAATCCCTGAGTAGTTGCGAATGAAGGCTCATGGGTCCGTAGCCCAATAAAGGCTTCCTCTGACTGAGCCAGTCATTGGCTAGGGGTCCCACACTGTGGTTCCCTTGGTTTAATGGGCACCCTACAGCTACCTGAACAATGGCCCAGATTCCTTCCTTTCCCCAGGGCCTGTGAACTCTGCATCTGCACAGCACTTGCCAGTGCGCCAATGGACCGGCCTGGGCCGAATGGTTTTAAAGCTGCCATTGTCGCTTACTATGATATATACCTATTATATTTTTGTTTCCAACCACACAAAAGAAAAAGAATGACAGATAGCCATTTATTATAAAATGTGTTTCAGTAATAATTTTCCTGACGGGATTGCTTATCAGTTTCCCTGAGGTGTTTTGCCCTGCATTTGTGTTGGAAACCTTTGAGTTATATATTGTTTTTCCAGTACACTTTTCACACAAAATCATTAATAAAAGATGCAGACGCAAAAAAATGTGTGAGCAGAATCTATCTCGTACTTGTCATTTCTATATTAAATTATCATCTTCTGCTTTCATTTTACAAGAAAAGACAGTAGAAGAAAATGACTCTACCGTCAAACTTTCAGAAATAGAGCACAATGCAGGCAGCTTGTTAGACTCTGTTGCAAAGAAGCTGTGATAAAGCACAGGTGCCAGCGGAACAGATTTTGCCCAGCCCTCCCCCCCCCCCCCCCCCATCTATCTTACCCTCCCGTGGCTCTTGGAAAGCAAGGATGTCTACGTAGTGTTACTTTAACAATCCCCATATCTGCTGCTGAGCCCTTCCGCCTTTCCAGGATAACAAAAAAAAAAAGTATCTTGCAATTAACACATTATTAGAGAGCACGGCGAGAGCAATATTTGGCTTTCTTAATGAATCTGAAGTTTACAAACCCATGCCCAGAAAATACTTGCAGGCTGCAGCTGGAGAGATTTCCCCCCACGCGAACACTGGGCCAACGGGACCTTTACACGCAAAGAAAATGCAGAGCACGCGTGCTCCAAGAGCTGCCCTACCTTAGCACAGCCCTGTTAGTACCGGTACTAATGCCATCGTAACCTGTCCTGGGGCTCTAGGGCCAAAAGAGTTTGAGGATTCCCCTCCAAAGCTGCGATCGAGGCGGGGAAGGTGGATGAGTAACCTGGGGCCCCCTACCAATATGGGACTCTGACCCTTGACCATAGGCAAGTGCCACCCCCAAAAATGGCTTGGCAGCCCTTTGCCACCCCAGTTTCAGATAGGGTTGTTGTTTACCTCTAAGGTGACAGCCTGCCTTTGTGTGTGTGAGTGTAAGAGAGAGAGAAAAGGAGCTTGCCTGCACACCTGTGTATTTGTGTGGGTGTGAGAGAGAGGGAGCCTACCTGCGAGCCTGTGTGTGAGAGAGAGAGAAAGAGAACCTGCCTGCATGATTTTGTGTGTGAGGGAGAGAGGGAGCCTGCCTGTGTGAGTGTGTGTGTGAGAGAGGAAGTGTGCATGAGAGTGAACGTGTGTGTGTGTGTGTGTGTGTATGTGTGTGAGAGAGAGAGAAAAGGAGCTTGCCTGCATACCTGTGTATTTGTGTGGGTGTGAGAGAGAGGGAGCCTACCTGCGAGCCTGTGTGTGAGAGAGAGAGAAAGAGAACCTGCCTGCATGATTTTGTGTGTGAGGGAGAGAGGGAGCCTGCCTGTGTGAGTGTGTGTGTGAGAGAGGAAGTATGCATGAGAGTGAACATGTGTGTGTGTGTGTGTGTGTGTGTGTGTGTGAGAGAGAAAATGAATATGTGTATTAGTGTGTGTATGAGAGAGAAGGAATTAAGTTGTACACCCTCCCCTCCCTCACTAATCCAGGACAATCTCAGGGTGACTAGAAATCTAAAGTTCCCTGGTATGGAGAGCAGAGAATTTTTTATACCTCTTAGTTTTAATTATTGGATATTTTTTGATGTGTCTGCTATTTTGAAATATTTTATTGGTCTTTGGTAAATTTTAAAAAATTTGGATATTATTCTAATCATCAGATGTTATGAAATATTTTATTTTTTTCATTAGTATGGTTGATGTTTTATATTTCTTGATTTTGTTTGTTTTATGATGAATGGTGATGTTTCTGTTTTTCGCATTGTTGTACTGAATATAGAGTCTGGTTAATAGTGGCTTCCTGTTCAGATTTTGTCTGTATTTTTCTATTTACAGTATTTATTTATACAACTTATATTCTGCGATTCCAATTATGTTTAATGCAAAGCACACGATAACATACATAATACATTTTATAAAACAAACAACATACACATATGTATAACATTAAAATTAAATTAAAAATAAAAACATCAAATTAACATAAAAATAATAATATATACAGGCACATTTTAAAATGATATTAGACTGCTGGGTATTAATGTACTGCACTTGCTGAAAGCTCGAGCTAACATTTATACCTTATGGTCTCTTTATTCTTTTGGCGGTGTCTATCTGTGTTCTGAATATGTGACTGAGGTGAAGTATTATTCTGCTAGCGTGTCGTTTCTGTGGGGGGGGATCTATAGCAGACTGACTTGTTCTGCTTTCCTAATAGGTACATTGGTATTTTAAGGCCTGGTGTAATTTTTCCAGAGCTGCTCGTCATAGGTAGAGTTGTTACTGTTTGAGTCTTGGAGTTAATGCTGTTAACTATATAGGTTCTAAGTTTCTTTTCATTAGAGTTTGTGTTACTTCACAAAGTCTCTGGCAGTGGATCGTGCTTATGCTTCTGTTACTGAAATGATTTGTAAGGGTCTTTACACACAGTCTCCTATCATGTGTATATCATAGGCTGAATACACACTTATAACCATCCAAAAAATAGCTAGCATATAGGACCATCCTATAAATAATGTGTAATGAAATATGGAGACCTCAAACTATTACACCACAATGGCTTGTGTGTCACATCCTAAGTCTCACATATTTCGTGTGCTACATCAAGTGATAATTTTTGTGCTCTTTTTTTTTTTGCATACACAATTCTTGCCATCATGGTCGCTTATATCTTGCAGAGATTTTAATGAATCATGTTCACGGATCCCCCAGAAAATAACATTAAGATGTTGGTTTCTATAAATGAATAAACATTTTTTTTAACAGCTTTTTGAGTTCTTGGGGACTTTCAAGTTTTGTCCCAATCACTATTATTGTCTCTGAAGTATACCAGTGATTTTGGGTTCCCACCTACTTTTGCTTGGCCTCTTATATCTTGCATCAGTTCAGCAAAATTCCTTATCTTGGATATGAAGTGCAAGCACTGCTGACCGGTCAAGCCAATGCTCCACAAGTTTCGAGAGCTCACTGCTTTAAACTCTCTGCGTCAGGGGAACTCGCCTCGTGTTTCCTATTTAAGATGAGTGCGACATGATGAAATGGCACACGAGTCATGGAGGTGTAATAGTTTGAGGTCTCCATATTTCATTGCGCATTATTTATAGGGTTGGTCCTATGTACTAGACTGTTTTTTTGGATGGTTAGAATTGTAAGGGTCAACACCCTAGGTCCTTTGTTGGGGGACTTTCTGTGAATGCAGATTGTGTTCACTCTCATATCCATATTGAAGAATTGGTTGGATGAGTCTAGCAAATAGTTGTTTTTTTTGTCCAAATACTTTTTATTAACAGGGAAGAGCAACACATAGGTATTTATTTATTTTATTTATTTAAAAGCTCTTCTATACCGTCGTTAAGTTAGATAACCATCACAACGGTTTACAGCAAGGCACGATAATGAATAAAGTAAGTGGTATAGATTACAATTAATCATGTGCCATCATAGTGCGGTAACAATTCACTTCAATAAAATATGTGTGTACATTAAGTTTGTCTGTAGGGAGCATAGTAGACGGAAAGAATTTAACTTTAATGTGCATTTGTAGGTTACAAATAACAATTTCTAGTTTGGTGCAGCCTAATCAATCAACTGTTTTTTTCCTTCTCTTTATCTTTATAAAAAGCTTGTTTAAATAGCCAGGTTTTCAGATTGGATTTGAATATTTTGAAGTTTCTCTGCAGTCTTATTTCGAGTGGCATGGTGTTCCATAGCACGGGGCTAGCCAGTGATAGTGCTCTCTCCCTAACTTGCGTGAGGCGTGCTGTTTTGACAGAGGGAACAGTTAGTAGAGCCTTATTAGCAGATCTTAGGTTTCTTTGTGGGACATGTACGTGCAGTGCTGTGTTAAGCCAGTCAGCTTTTTCATCATGGATTAGTTTATGTATTATGCATAAGGCCTTATATTGAATTCTTTGTTCAATTGGGAGCCAGTGTAGATCGGCAAGCGTTCCTGTAATGTGATCATTCTTTTTTTTGCCAGTCAAAATTCTAGCAGCTGAATTTTGTAATATTTGTAGTGGCCGAATTGTGGATTGTGGTAGTCCTAAAAGTAGGGAGTTGCAGTAGTCTGTACTTGCGAATATCATTGCCTGCAAAACTGTGCGGAAATTGTACACGTGACAATCATTAACGTAATACAGAAGAACAATAACAGGATCTGTACTACCAAACAAGCTGACAGCAAAACGGAACCCCTTCAACTGGTGCTGATCCCTGGCATTTATAATGTTCTTAAACCCCCTCCCGCCCAATCCGTGCCGTGGCAACCCGCTAGTATGAATTTCAGCATTAGCCACACCTCACACACATCTCATTCATACTCTACCCATCCCCTTCTCCCCACCCCTTATCCCCGTTGGAGACCATATAGGCGTATAACCATTGGTCCGCAGACCATCTTGTAAATCCCGGGAAAGGCATGAAAACATAAATTCCAACAGTCACAGTAAAATTTGTCCGGTTTGTGCTTGCCATCCAAGAAGCCCATGCGCTCCAGTTGTAAAAGGGAGGGCCATTCTTTCAGGTGGTGAGGGACGGTACGGCCGTCGCATCCATCTAAATCGCCAGACCGTGCAGCAGGCTACCATACAGCCACATGCTCAAATTTAAGTTGTGAGTATCAACCAGGGAGAGAACAAGGCGCCGAGCTCATCAGCAACACCTGGCCAGAGACATTGGCAGGGATACTGGTGCATTGGTTAATTATATCCAGTACAGTGGCCCAGAAGGGGTGTACTAAGTGGCAAGCATATAAACGGTGAAATAATGTGCCATCCATCTTGCCACATTTAATACACAAAGGAGTTTGCGTAAGGCGCATATGAAATCGGCGGACATCATCGTAGTAAATGCAGTGTACGATTTTAAATTGGACTTCTCGAAGACCAATGTCAGGTAGCAATTTGTATAAAGCAGTAAAGCAGGTTGTCAGCTGTGGCACGGTAATCTTACAGTCCAAGGCGGTTGTCCAGCGAGTTGCTAAAAATTCCAAACGGCCAGCAGGCCGCAGCTTGTGGCCCGTCTTCTTCCAACCCGTGATGGTATTGGTGAGGTAGGCTGTATCAAAAACATTATTGGTGAATTAACTTCAGCCCGTAATGCATCTGGTGACCAAGAAATAGATTGTAAGTAGTGTCGAGCTTGGAGGTAAGCATAAAACTGCCGCACTGAAAGTTGAAAGGTTCGTGTCAGTGTAGCAAAGTCAAATAACAGTTGGGCCTCCGGATCATACATGTGAAAAGCGAAAACCACCCCCTTATCTGCCCAAGACTGAAACACTGCCCATTTTCCCGGCCTGGATGGAACTCTACATTCCCCAGAAAGGGTAGCAACAGGGATCGTATGCCCGACATCCCACTAAGCCAATGCAGCCATCACCAGGCCTGTTGGCAGGGATATAGTAGTACCTTAGGATAGTTTACTGTGCTTCGTCCTCCCGGACGTACCTGTATAATGCTTAAAGGGGATCCCGGGGCAGACATCTTCATTAACATCCCCTTCTCACAATATTGATAGGTCCCCGTGAGCCATTCCTCCACGAAGCGCAATTGGCAGGCCGCATTATATAATCGAAAGTCAGGCATATTGAACCCGCCCCGCTCCCTGGAATGGTCCAACTCACTATAGTTGAGGCGGGCACGCTTCCCCCGCCAGAGAAAGGATTGAATGCTGGAGCGTAGGCGGCGGATGTCTCTAATTGTCAGGGGACCATATGTAGCAGATACAAAATCTTAGGCATCAAAACCATTTTAACCAGGGTGCATCTCCCAAAGAGAGACAGAGGTAGGGGGTTCCACAGAGTTAATTGTGACTGCAGCCTGGCAATGCAGGTAGTAATGTTCAGAGCATACAGCTGTTCTAAATGTCGCGGGACCCAGACCCCTAAGTGTTTGAGTTTACCCGGGGCCCAATGAAAGGGGAAGGGGGCCCAACCAAGTATCTGGCAATGTAGCATTTAAAGCCAGGGCCTCTGACTTATTATAATTTATTTTGAGTCCCGCAACTTTCCGATACTGTTCAAATAAATCAGTAATAACTGGCGCACTAGTGCGTGGTCGCCCAACGAACAACAGGATGTCATCCGCAAATAGGGCAGTCTTAAGGGGGTGGCCACTCACACTGATCCTACTGAAATTCTTTTCCCCTCTGAGACGGATAGCAAATGGTTCCAGAGCTAATACGAACAAAAGGGGGGAGAGGGGGCACCCCTGTCGAACACCACAATGGAAAGGAAAGGCCTTCGTGGGTGTTCCATTGAGCAGAATAGTAGCGCTAGGATTACTATAGAGGATCTTTAACCATTGGAGGTATTCACCCATGAAGCCATACCTCTACAGCGCCCAAAACAGATAATCCCAAGATAGGGAGTCGAAGGCTTTTTCAGCATCTAAACTAAGGATCAGTGAGTGCTTCTGCCACATTTTGTAACTCAGTGCTGCTATGAGGTGCCGCACATTTCGCACTTCTTGGCGACCTTTGACAAAGCCAGTTTGGTCTACATGAATAAGTTGGGGTAATATAACATTTAGTCGAGATGCCAAAATGGTCACTAAAATTTTCACATCGACATTAATTAACGATATTGGCCGGTAGGAACCGACCTCAAGGGGATCTTTCCCCGGTTTAGGAAGTACCACAATAACAGACTGACTGGAAGCCGCCGAGATGCCATTGGTGCTTAACATATCCATGTAATAGTTTTGCAAAGGGGATAAAAAGCTATACCTCAATTGTATAATATTCCGATCAAGGCTGTCCTGGTCTGCAGCTTTACCCAATTTCAAGTGTTGGATCACAGAATAAATTTCTTGGGTAGTAATAGGGCTATTGAGCACAGTGATATGGTCTATCATTAAATAAGGCCACTTAACTGCATGGAAGAGAGAGGCTGCTGTCTCCACATCCATGGTTTTAGTACCATATAGCGACTTGTAGTAGCTTAAGAACTGAGCCGCAATAGCATGGGGGGCAGTTTGATGCGTACCCCTATCGTCCTTAATCCCCATTATGGACGCCTTCTGTCCCCTAGGTCGTATTAAATGAGTCATAAATTGACTCGCCCGATTGCCAAAAAAATCAACAGATCCAGAGGTCACGATTTGAAGCTCCAGGGAGGAAGACTCAGAACCAATGTCAGGTAGTATTTCTTCACAGAGAGGGTGGTGGATGCCTGGAATGTCCTTCCGGAGGAAGTAGTGAAGACCAGAACTGTGAAGGACTTCAAAGGGGCGTGGGATAAACACAGTGGACGTGTCTAGAGGACGTGAATGAAGAGTGGGTGGCTCGCAGGAATGACGGCTACTACCTGGAGATAATACCCTTATTCAATAAACATACACATGGTTAATGCGACTCCAACATTGCTCTAAGAGTCCAACATTGCTTTAAGTTTCAATGGCAAGAGGAAATGTGGAAAAAAGGATTTCCATTCACAAAAAAGCAGGGAGTAGCTTGCTTGTTATGGCGGTTACTACCCCAAACCAAATAAGCCTGATACTTCACTTTCAATGCATATCCAGCATAGCTCTCTGCTTCAATGGCAGGGGAGAAAGACTGATACTTCACGCATATCCAGCATAGCTCTCTGCTTCAACGGCAGGGGAGAAAGACTAATACTTCATGCATATCCAGCATAGCTCTCTGCTTCAATGGCAGGGGAGAAAGACTGATACTTCACGCAAATCTAGCATAGCTCTCTGCTTCAACGGCAGGGGAGAAAGACTGATACTTCACACATATCCACCATAGCTCTCTGCTTCAATGGCAGGGGGAATGAAGAAAAGTGGATCTATATACAACCAAGAAGGACTGAATTACATAGTCTGGGTAAACAAATAAGCATGGGTGTAGCTTGCTTATTGCGGCGGTTACTACCCCTAACTAATTAAGCTAGATATTTCACTTAGATGCAGTTCCAACACTGCTCTCTACATTAATGGTGGGGGTGGAAGGGAAATAGAACCAAAAGGTTACTAAGAGCCAAGAGAAACAGATAAGTATGAGAAAAAAGAAGTGTGAAGTTTGCTGGGCAGACTGGATGGGCCGTTTGGTCTTCTGCCATCATTTCTATGTTTCTGTATTTCTATCTAAGGGATTTGGATGCCCGCTGATGCAGCAAGCTTCGTGGCCCTGTCCATCTGAGCTTTGGCTTCACCTGTCATAGTAGCCATGTGATGCTGCTGGGCAGTCTTAAAAACTGCAGTTAGCCACAAAATTTCCGCATTATATTTTTTATTTAACTTGGCTACATAGGCTATAATGGCCCCCCGCATTACCGCCTTCCCAGCTTCCCAGACCGTTGCAGGGGAAACCTCAGGGGTCTCATTATGATCCACATAGTCTTTCCAACAGTCCTGTAGGTAACTGTGGAACGCCTTATCTAGATAGACATTGGGGCGCATGCGTCAGGAGATTGGGGTCGTACCCAGAGTCCACACTGCATGACTACAGTTATAGGGACATGATCGGAGAGTGAGATGGTACCAATGCCCGCCTCCTGCACCCTAGAGAAGCACTGCTCCAAGATTAATAAATAATCCAACCTCGAGTATGTGTGGTGAGGGTTAGAAAAAAATGTAAAATCCCTTTCACTAGGGTGAAGAACCCGCCAAATATCCAGCAACTGAAGCTCCCGGCACAGTAAATTGATGCCCACATTTCGATCCACCTCAGAGGGGATTTTTGGAGGGTTGATATCCATATGCTTATTAGCCACTATATTGAAATCTCCACCGACCACCAAACTGCAGTCAGTGTACCCACCAGATTGGCACATTGGGGGCATAAATGTTACAAAATGCTACTGTCTGTTGGTATAGGGTCCCCACTGCAACAATATAACGCCCTTCTGCGTCCTGGCAGGTACGCGTTAACTGAAACACCAAGTTTTTGTGAACAAGGATGGCAATGCCCCTTTTGTGGGTGGTGAAAGAGGAATAATAACACTGGCCCACCCAATCTCTCCGCAATGTAGCATGTTCGCCATCCCCTAAATGAGTTTCTTGGAGAAACACCACCTGTGCCCGCAATCATTTAAACATAGTAAACAATTTTGTTCGCTTGACCAGGGAGTGGATGCCATCTTAACCTGTGCCATAATACCTAGGTACTGCTGTGACAGGAAGAGGAGCCCCTCAAAAGGGACTCCCATACTGACACATAGGACTTCCCAAGATCTCCCAGCCTAGATCTTGGAGAAGGAGAAAAGAATACAACCACCCAAATGCCAGAGCTTAAAGGCTCTGGAATGTAGGGAGGTGGGAGAAACGCGTGTCTCCCACCTCCCTCCCCCACAGCCATACACATCCAATCTACACATCCATACTATTCGTACCACCATCATACATATAATTCTCCGCTGTATGAGGCATAGAGCCAACACCATCCTGTACACACGTGCTCGGGTGTCAGGATCACCCTCCTCTGGCCCCACTCCCTCTCCCCACTATTCTAGAGAACTTAAAAACTTGACAAAGGGTCGGCGTTAAGTCCAGGGTCCGAACTACAGGGCATTGAGAGCCCCCCTCATTTTCATAGTGAGTATAGCAATGCCTCAGAAGAGTGCTCCATAACTAACACAGTGAACACACAGCAAACAGTGACCACGCAGACCCCCAAGATCCATGCAGTTATAGTTTCCATAGGTCAAGCAACTGCTGGTGACCACCAAAAGCTTCCCCAGGTGGCCTGTCGTCTCAGAGCGGCAGGATCCTGCTCCACTAGAAGTAGTTGGAGAAAGCATCCTGGGCCACTGGAAATGAGATCCAAGACCCACTCGAGCAGAACGGGCGAACAGGTATCACTCGCGCAAACTGGATTAAGCCAAACTGGATAACTGAAAACTTAATGTGGCAGTAGTGCCCTCTTCACACCGCTCCGGGACGTGACAAGGTCCCAATAAATCCATCCGCCTCCTCCTTGGAGCTAAAAAACAGGATTTTGTTGTCATGACATACGCGCAGTTTCGCGGGGTAAAGCAGGGCAAACCAAATACCCCTCTTATGCAGCTCAGTGCAAGCAGGAGCCAAAACCTTCCGCTGCGCTGGCGGAGAATTCATTAAAGAATAACAACTTGAGGCCATTGTACTCCACCGCTCCTTTCTGCCGATTTGCTTGTAGCAGCGGGGTCTTATGCGCCCAATTCAAAATACGGGCCATGACAGGCCGAGGCCGAGCATTGTCCTCCTGCAAGGGCCCTGTACGGTGCACTCGCTCGCACCGGAAGTGTTCCTTATCCAGCTCCAGCCCCACCTGCTTTGGAAGCCAACTTTTCTACAAAGTCCCTCGGCTCCTTCTCCTTTACCTCTTTGGGGAGACCAATGATTTTTAAATTGTTTCTGCAGCCGCGGCCTTCCTGGTCTTCCAATTTGGCCAGCATTCCACGCTGGCGGCATTGTAAATCTGCCACGTGGCGCTCCGATGCTGCCAGCCGATCCCTCACATCAGATAAATTACCTTCTGCCACGTCCAGGCATTTGGCAGGCCCTTCCAGAACCGACTTGACAACCTCCAAAGCAGTCTGGGGCTTAATTAGACTCCCATCGAGGGCATCAACGACCCGTCGAGAGGTTCGTTGCAGGACCTCCTCGGTGACGGCGGCCATCGCAGATTCCCCAATCGGAGCCGCCACCATTTTGGATACACTCAGGCGAAGTGGTCGGCAATCAGAGCTGCAGCGGGAGTTCCGGTTGCGCATCCCCCATGCGGCATGACTTCACTGCGGCGGGCAGCGCGGCAAGGACAGTGGAAGGAAAGCAGGTAGGGAGAAATTGGAGCGGCGAATCGGCACTTTTGATGGGGTTTGAGGGAGCGGGGCCGCGGATCTCTTATCTCTTGCTGCCGTCTCCCTTACGTCATCGCCGGAAGTCTCAAGCAAATAGTTTTAATGGTTGCTTTATAGAGCTGTTGAAACCGGCTGTTCTTTATAAACTGCATGGAAGAACCTTGGGACTTTCTAATTGTATCTTTTATAGCCAATTTAATGGCGGGGGCTGTGATGCATGTAAATGTCACTTTGGCTTGCCATCTGTGTCGCCACCCCAAACACTTCTCTCTAGAGACTTCACTGACCATGCCCTGTGACAGCCCTGGTCGGTGCCAATGCTCTGCATATTATTATTTTGGCATACTGGGCATGGAAATGCGAAGTACTGTACATTGGGGCAAAGGGTGCTAAAACATCTCTGCTGATTTTACTGCCTTTTTTAGTATATGGGCCCCAAAACTTGCTATAGGATCGCTTATTTTGACTAGCGTATAAGACATTAGAACATAAGAAATTGCCATGCTGGGTCAGACCAAGGGTCCATCAAGCCCAGCATCCTGTTTACAACAGAGGCCAAACCAGGCCACAAGAACCTGGCAATTACCCAAACACTAAGAAGATCCCATGCTACTAATGCAATTAATAGCAGTGGCTATTCCCTAAGTAAACTTGATTAATAGCAGTTTATGGACTTCTCCTCCAAGAACGTATCCAATCATTTTTTGAACCCATCTACACTAAATGCACGAACCACATCCTCTGGCAACAAATTCCAGAGTTTAATTGTGCGTTGAGTGAAAAAGAATTTTCTCCAATTAGTCTTAAATGTGCTACTTGCTAACTTCATAGAGTGCCCCCTAGTCCTTCTATTAGCCGAAAGTGTAAATAACCGATTCACATCTACTTGTTCAAGACCTCTCATGATCTTAAAGACCTCTATCATATCCCCCCTCAGCTTTCTCTTCTCCAAACTGAACAGCCCTAACCTCTTCAGCCTTTCCTCATAGGGGAGCTGTTCCATCCCCTTTATCATTTTGGTTGCCCTTCTCTGTACCTTCTCCATCGCAACTATATCTTTTTTGAGATGCGGTGACCAGAATTGTACACAGTATTCCAGGTGCGGTCTCACCATGGAGCAATACAGAGGCATTATGACATTTTCACCATTCCCTTCCTAATAATTCCTAACTTTCTGTATGCAGGTCTCATAAGAGGTGCTGCGATCTGAAAGGAATCAATTTTTCTCCAGCACCAATACAGCCATTAGAACTCGACGTTTCTCGCAGGGATGGTCATTTCTTGCTGGATCTGGTTTGTTTAGAAGCTTTCTGTTGCACTCACTAGCTCTCTAGAGTAACACGTGAGGAGGGCTTCTAAAACGTTTTCTTCCTCAGCAAACATCCTGAGCTTCTCAAATACTGGACGAAGAGATATTGCTATTTTCTCGTTTTCTGCTGCAGCAGGCAGTTTCTAAGGAACTCATTCACCCGTCCCCTCCTGTTTGTTTCAGCCTTGCACTGCTGAATAATGGGGTGCTTGCTCACATTCTGATTCACCCGAATCTTGCTGAAACAGTTATAATTATTATAATAAGACAGCAAGTAAAGGCCTCTGCACCAAAAATCTTGCAGTCTTAATGGGTAGAAAAGGGTAATGTGTAAGACCCATGAGAACAGTCCAGTTAAAGGAGAAGTTTAGTACATCACAGGGATGTGATGTGCTTCAGCAGACTAGGGGAATGCCCAACTGAAGCGTGGAGTTTGTGTGAGTGGCGGGGAGGAAGGGACCAGGCGATGCTTAAGAAGTTGCCATACGGGGTCAGACAGAGGGTCCATCAAGCCCACTAGTGTGATTCCAACAGTGGCCAATCCAGGCCACAAGTACCTGGCAAGAACCCAGACAGTAAATACATCTCATGCTCTTATCGCACACTGATAAGTAGTGGCTATTTCTTAAATCTACTTGGTTAATAACAGTTTGACTTCTCCTCCAGGAATTTGTTCAAACCCTTTTTAAACTCAGTTATTCTAACTGCCTTAACCACATTCTCTGATAATGAATTCCAGAACTTAATTGTGCATTGAGTGAAAAAGATTTTTCTCCAATTTGTTTTGAATGTGCTACTTACTAACTTCACAGAGTGACCCTTAGTCTTTGTATTTTTTGAAAGAGTAAATAACCAATTTACATCTATCCATTCTATTCCACTCATGATTATCATACCTCTCCCCCTCAGCCCACTCTTCTCCAAGCTGAACAGACCCAACCTCTTTAGCCTTTCCTCATAGGGGAGCAGTGTTACGATCCTGCTTGCGGAGCCCATCCCACGAGCAGGCCTTCACTTACCCCAGGCCGCCACTGCTGTCCGTCTTCATGGTCTAGTGCTGCCGCCGAGTTGCTGCTCTTTTGTGGCGTGGAGCCGTCAACCTTCCTTTCATGGCCTGAGCCGCCGCTGGAGCTCCACCTCTGCAGCAGGGGTTTCCCCACTGGGATTCCCCTCTGCACAGCCTGGTGCCACTGCTGCGGATGCGGCCGGACCCTGCTCCCTCCTATGCGGCCTGAGGTAGCTTTTGCTGTCGTCCACCGCTGTTCATGGGGCAGGAAGCCGCCTCCAGGTCCAGCTCTCTTCGTGGCCTAGTGCTGCCGTTGGGGCCTGCTCCTCTGTCTGCGCAGCAGGGACGCCACTGTCCGTGGTCCTGCTCCTCCCTGGGCCCTCCTCTAGACGCCGGCGCACGCCTCTTCAAGATATTTAAAGGGCCAGCGGCGGGAAAAGCCCGCACCCCACCGGAAGTCCACTTCAGTCCTCTTCAGTCCCTATAAAAGGGCTCAGTGCTTGTTCCTCGAGGCTTTGGATCGGATGTCATGGTTGTCCATGTTCTTCTTTGCCAGTCCAGGTCCTCCGTGGTCTTCATGTGTCTGAGATGGTTCTTCGTTCTGTGTCTTCATGTTCCTGGTCTCGTTCCTCATCGGAGCTCCTTCGTTGCCTAGTCCAGATGTTCCAGATGTTCCGTGGTTCTGACGTCCTGTGTTCCAAATTCCGAGTGTTCCAAGTTCCAAGTCTGCCAGTTCTTTGAGTCCTCCAGATGGCCACCCCAAGGGTAAATCCGTATGGATCAGGTTCCTGTTTCCGGTCATTGGAACCTCATTTGGTTGGATCCCCTTCTGGCGCTTGTCTTCCTTCCGCATGGTCCATGACCAGCCTTCCTAGGTTGTGTAGGGTGCACAAGCGGACAGGGTGGTCCATAACCAGCCCAAGGCAGGCTGTGTAGGGTGCCCTGAGGGACAGTGCCCACCAGTACCTTTCAAGTTCCAAGTCCTCGTCTGAGTCCTTCCAAGTTTCAAGTCTTCATCTTGTTCCTGCCCTCAGCCTCCGTCTGGCCTCATGCACTCATCGTTCCCAAGCGGCGGGTCCAAAAGGGCTTTCGAGTGGCCGGAGGGCTACTCCTGAGACCAGCATTGCGTTGCTGGGTCTCACTGGTGCGTGTTGGTCCAGTGGAGGGCTGATCCTATTTGGTTCCTGTTCCGAGTTCCTTGCCTCAGTTTCAGTCCTGCTTGTTCCTGCTCCGCCCGTGCTTGCATGCTCTCGCCTCCCACAGTGTGCCTTGGGGCTCCTCCTTGAGTCGTACCATGGTTCAGGGGCTCACGCTCTCCCATGAGCTAGTGACCGCGCCTCCGTGCCCTCACCACCAGCCGTAGGCCGCGCCGGCATTAGAATCCGAAGGCCTCGATGCCGAGGTTGCAACAAGCGGATCCATTCTCTTTATCATTTTGGTCACTTTTCTCTGTACCTTTTACATTGCAACTATATCTCTTTTTGAGATGTGGTGACCAGAACTGCACACAGTACCCCAGGTGTGGCTTCACCATGCAGTGATACAGAGGCA
This sequence comes from Rhinatrema bivittatum, assembly GCF_901001135.1. NCBI lineage: Eukaryota > Metazoa > Chordata > Amphibia > Gymnophiona > Rhinatrematidae > Rhinatrema > Rhinatrema bivittatum. The sequence goes on from NC_042620.1 coordinate 333,821,578, forward strand.
TCATGACCTTCTCCGTTTTATTTTCCATTCCTTGGCTAATAACTCTGACAGCCTAATGCTCTGTCTGATGGCCACCACACACTGAGCTGAGGATTTCAAAGTGTTATACACTATGGCGGCCAGATCTTATTCCTAGGCAGTAAGTCCTAGTATGGAGCCATACTAGTAACACTGTGTAACTACAGTGTGGGTTACTTTTTCCCATGTGCATCACTTTGCACTTGTTGCCCATTAAATTTCATCTGCCATTTAAATGCTTGACGCATTGTAAAGGAGCAGGGCAGTAAATTCTCCACATATGTGACAGCAAGAAGAGAAAGGCTTGGAGCGAGAAAGAACCAAGGAGATGTAGAACATAAGAACATAAGAAAATGCCATACTGGGTCAGACCAAGGGTCCATCAAGCCCAGCATCCTGTTTCCAACAGTGGCCAATCCAGGCCATAAGAACCTGGCAAGTACCCAAAAACTAAGTCTATTCCATGTAACCATTGCTAATGGCAGTGGCTATTCTCTAAGAGAAGGAGAGAGAGAGATCTCTGCCGAATACAAGCCGCAGAAATAACGAGAGCTGAGATGCAGGAAGGGCAAGAGGAATGCAGGCTCTTGAAAGAAGGAAGGAGGAACTTGAATTGAATGTGGAAAGGGACAGAGAGCCTGTGAGAGGATGGCAAAGACAGATTTGAAGTAGAGCAAAGAATTCCGGAGTTGCATTCAAAAAGTGATTTGCAAAGGTTGAGGGTGGGAGATGGGAAATTCCTGCCAGCAGCAGCCAAGGGCAGCAGCAAGCGGCTGATAACGTGATGATGCTCCGGCATTATTTTGTTTAACTTCTCCTGCTTTTTTTTATTCCCCTATGAATTGCCAGGCGCACTGTAACCAGCGTCACATATTTTATGCTGCAGTTAGATGTTTGCAGCAAGTGCTGAGCAAAGCATTTATAACTCTTTGCAAGGAAGGAAAACCTGGCCTTCCAGCTCTGCTAATTTAGAAACTCCTTTAAGGCAGAATTTATGATGTGGAATGCGACTCAGAGAGAGGCTGCAATGTTTGCTTTTTTTTTTTTTTTTCTCCAAGACAAACACAAGTTCACCGAGGAAGCTATTTTTTTTCAAAATTGGTCCCTCTCAAGAACGTTTTTTTTTTTTTTTCCGGTGGTTTCTGGCACTTGCACACGAGGAAGGAAATTTACAAATCGTTTTTACGTGCGTAGACTGCGGTTTAGCTGCTGTGAAAATTCCTCACAAGTGCCCCCGCTGTCAACAGAGAGAGAGAGGCTGTGGTCGGGGGGAGGGAAGGTGTCTGCGGGGATGGCCTTTTCTAACCCTTGCGTGTGCATCCCACGGTGGCTGTTCCCGAACCTGCTTCGGCAGGGGTAGAAAGGCTTTGCTCCCTGCTCAGCCTGCAAAGGGGGCAATTCTTGTTGAAAATATGCTTGCAGTCCTACATTTGCTTTACAGGTGGGGGCCCAGCTTTCAGAAGGCTTTCTGCAGAGTTTCCTAGTAATGTGGGGGAATTCTACACTCTGCGTATTTTGCAGGTTCAAAGGATGTGCATGGATTTCAAAACGAAATAGCTGCACACAATTTAAAGGAGTCACCTTAACCCTGCTCCCCCTTATCTCTCCGTTTTCCCAAGGGGAAAATAGTGCGCCCTGTGGATGTCGTGCGGACTTTTCCCCACATGCACGGGTGGGAGAGGATGGTCAGAGTAGCATAAAGAAAACTTTCTGATAGAGATGGGCAGCCCCCAAATTTTTGGGTTGGTGTGTTTTTTCGTTTTGGGATTTATTTTTTTCATTTTTATTTGGTTTGTTTGTTTTTATTGTTTTGGTTTGTTTGCCAAATCTAAAAAACAATTAAACAAGATGAGGTCCATATTCAGTCAATGTCTGGATAGTAAAGTTAGCTAGATAAACTTATCCAGTTAATTCTGGAGGTATATTCAATAGTGCCAGCTAACTTTAGAACAGCTTAGCTGGATAAGTTAACTGAATAGTGGAGTTAGCCAGTTAACTTATCCAGCTAATGTAACTCCTCCTTGAAAAGCCCTGGACACCCTAAGTTATCCAGTTAAATTTTAGCTAGATAATAAGATATAACTTCTGAGTTATGCAGCTAAATGCCTTTGACTATGGACTTCCAAAGCCATTCCCAAAACAAATAAAAAAATGGGCCTCCAGAAGTAGTGGCTGGCCTTCCTTGGTCAAAACATTTCCTCAAGCCAGGCCCCAGGGCCTAGCCCTGGCACCAAGGCCTAGCTCCAGATCGAGTTTGGTGTCAAGGCCTAGAACCAGGCCAGGTCCAATGCCGAGGTCTGACCCAGGGCCACTGCCCAAGCCTAACCTTGGGCCAAACTGAATTGTAGGCTTGGGTCTGTCATCAAGGCCTGGGTCCAGGCCTTGATGACACTGGGCCCTAATTCTGAGACCTGCTTGGAATAAGCCTGGGCTTGGACCTTCATAGATGTTGGGACCAGGGAGCTCCAGCTTCGACCCCCCCCCCCCCCTCCCCTTCCTTACTACCTTCTCAGATCTTGCATTGAAATGGGCCAGAGCAGTGCCCAGTCCCTGCTGCCTGGGTCCTGGTGCTTTACAAATATTGCCATCTGCCTGTGGACAACACTAAAGTGATGTCACTGCTGCCTTCCTACAGTGTGGCCAGCATAGAAATACATAGCAAAATGGTGCCAGCTGCACTGGTGGAAGGCACCAAAGTGACATCACTTCAGCACCATCCTTAGATGAATGATGCTAGTTTTAAAGCAGTAGGACCTGGGCTGGAATCATTTGAAATAGTGTAGCATGAGGATTATTCTGAAGCAGCTAATAGAACAGGATTATTCACTAGTTTAACAATTCTGGATTGCACTGCACATCTCAGAACCCCTTCACTTCATTTTCAAATACTGCATACATTCCCTGTGAATTCTGAATCTGGTGGTGATGTGGAAAGCCATCATCATTATCCATAAGTTCCCTTACAAGAATTCAGAATCTCACTCTGGACACCGAACCCCTCCAGGTGGAAGAGTTCTGGGCATTTACTCTTGATTCCTTTTTCTACTATAACTCATTCCCACAGCTGAGTTCTCTTTTTCACTGTCATCGCACAGATTTTCACGGATTTTGCTCACACTATTTGGATAAACACTATCCTTTGTACAAAATCCCGTCACTTTGTACCCACATGGCAGGAACAGAGGGATTTTACTTTCCTCTTTCTCCAAGCTACCCAATGTGCACCAAACAGCTGGCACCTGTTTCTGGTAGTCCAGAGAAGAGAGATTCATAGTATCTACTCTAGACCTTAATCCAGACACTGCACTTGATATTCCTTTGGTTCCCCATATGCCTGATCAAACAGAATTAAATCAGGCCCAATTATGCTCTTTATTGTTTCTTCTGGGAGGGTGTGGCACCCACCAGTAAACTTTGGAAAAATTTAGATTTAGCCAATTATTAATTAAACTTTCAGTATACTAATTACTTGATTAAGAAACCAGAACAAGGTAAAAACTGTCTCTTGTTATTGGTTGGTTATAGTTACTGCTTGTTCGATGTAAACCGAGTTGATTTGATTTGTATCAAGAAAGTCGGTATATAAAAGCCTTTAATAAACAAATAAATAAACAAATAAATAAATAAAAAATAAATAATTTATGCTACATAAAATATAGCAACTTTCCCACCAATTCTGGTATCAGCCATGAATGATATGGATTCATGATGTCCCCTGCCACTGAGAATACCCATTCACTATACATGCTGTTTGGTGGGCAGGAAAAGAAATGTTGGGCCACCTGGCTAGACCATGATCTTGTTGTTGCGACCGTCGCTGCCCGATGTCTCCACTCTGCCCATCTTACCTCTTTGGCGAATCCCTCTTTGCTTGTTGGATGTTTGGCTGCCGCTGCATCATCTTGCTGACCTCCTCCGGCGTCCCCGGACTGGCTAGACGCTGCACTCCGCCATGTTTCCCAGAAGCCTAAGGGCACGCATGCGGCGCGGCCCCGACTCAAGTACCAGCAGTGGCACGAACCTCAGGGGCGTTCCCCTGAGATGATGTCATCATCACCGGATATTTAAAGGTCTCTGAAATCGCTAACTAATCGAGTTAACAAGGGCTCGCTTCCTCCAGGTATCGTTGCAGATGGGATTTGCTCTCTGCATACCTTGCTACTCTGCCTCCTCGGACTTTACCAGGGGTACCCGCTCCTCGGGGGCCTCGCTTTCTCTTATGCCTTTCAGGTCGCAGTCTGGAACTGGTACTCGCTCCTTGAGGGCCCACGTTCTCGGACCTGCTTCTGAATACCAGAGGCTATTGTGTGAGTGTTACCATCAAGGTTCTGTCCATGAACTCTGCATACCCTGCCTACTCACTATACTTAGTTTCTCTACAGCTCTGCCAACCTAGGATCGCTGTTCCAGTACCTGAGGGACTACAGCCCAGCCGGGCGCTTCCAGCTCCCTACTGCCACCTCTGGTGGTTCCATAGACTGTTTAATAAAAGAACTAGTGTGTGTCTGTCTACCAACTCTGAGCCTGATCGGTGGTCCCTCTCGGGATCTTCCCCCGGGGGTGTGGTCATCTGCCACCGGCCCAAGGATCCACCCACAACTATCCCAAACAATAACACTTGTGTGCCCCATATGCCAATGTATCTGTGGCCTTGTTCTTGCTGGGCTTTGCGAGATAGTATGTGACTGGAAATTTGTGCTGGGGTCTTCTTTGCTGGGGAAGGATAATCTCCTCTGCTGCCTGCTTGTGTCAGGAGAGGCCATTCTCTGTTGGCCATGGGGTAGTGGCTGGCAGAAAAAGGTGTGGGGAGTAAGTTGCTTATTTTTATATTTATTGCTACGTTAAATAGTTATACTTCTTATATATAAAATATTATATTTCTTTATTTATTTCCAGTTAAACTATTATTACTTTATTTAGTATTATGTTAAATTGTCAACCAGTTATACTGTTCTATATGTTCTACGGTTCCACGTAAAGCTCCGCTCTCTGTTGAGCAGTTCTTCGTTTTATGTAAACCGGAGTGATTTGTAGTCCCTACAAGAACTTCGGTATATAAAAATTAAAAATAAATAAATAAATAAATAAGTGGTGCTGCTTTTCCACTGTCCCTCTGCCTCTGATGCTCCCGTTCTCATCCCCTAGCATCTCCTTCCAGTGAATTAGGGGTTTGAATCAATTTTGTACCTGCTGCAGAAAGGAATATACGAACAACATCTCTGATTTCAGAACCTGTTCCTGATAGAAACTTTCTAAATTCACCTCCAGGTGAATGGGGAAAACTTCCCCCAAAATACTCTTATGGAACTGAGATCCTCTATTGCATCCTTGAAGGGCTTCAGGACCTGTATCATGTGCAGTCAATCATGATGCCCTGGGGACGATCCACACCTATCTTGCTTTTCAGAGATAAGTCATGAAGGGCTAACCATCGCTCCACTGCTCTCTGAAGCATCACGTAAGTGGAATCCCACCTTGTACCTACATCCTGAATGAGCTGGTGCAGAGGTGGCTCCACTAATTCCTGCTTAAATAAAACAGAGCTGCTTCCCACCTTTCACACTCCAGTGTAAATGTCCTGCTATTTTCCTGCACCTATCAATTCTTCAAGACTCAGCAACCATATTCCTCCTTGGTCCTGACAGCATCTTTTACTACCAGGTATAGCAAAGCAATGGACCCCCTCCTAGCCTTCATCTTTTACTATCTTTTCCATGTTAGCACCATTGTCTAAGACAAAAAAAACCCAGTGCTGTCTCTCTGGTCTAGCTGCCAGTCCTCCATCAGATTCCATACCAGGGTATGCAGTACAGCCCAACTGTATCCTGCTGATCTGTGTTCCCAAGAGCTGCTGTCTGCCCTTGCCTTGGCCAGCTGCCACCAGTATGCCATCAGGTAGGCATGCTGGTCCAGATGTTCTGGCTGGTCCAGATGTCACTAGTGAAATGGATCCTATCTGTCTCCACCTTGGCCAGCTGGGCCTGCATGCAAGCTTGGCACTGAGTTAACAGGGCAGGCATCACCTGTCTATTGAATATTGTCCAGGAAAGTGCTATGTAATTGTGGGCTAAGAGGTATAGCATCCACATAAATCCCATATTCTCTATGATCTGCTAGGGATGGTCATCCAGGGCAATCATTTCCCCAATGCACCATGTCATCATCTTTGACGCTGCCTGTCTCTTACTATGGGGCAGTCATGTGATTTGCTCTATGATGACTTGGTGCTGATGTGGGGTTGAGGGCTGCTTGCCTGCCACCTCATGTCCCCTTTTACCTGGCTTCCTTGCTCCTGCTGCTTTGAATGATAGATGGGGCTCCCCAACCTAATACTGGTGACCTATCCTGAAACCAATGCTAAAAAGTGTTCTTTTTTAATGATTCTGCATGCCATGGTTTGTAAGATGACCCCAAATCTTTCCTCTGCTGATGGCCTTACAACAGTGAATGCACTCTGCAAAACACTAGTACTTCCCAAATCTAAGGTGCTACACACCTCTTATGTCTTGTGGGATCTTCTCTCCTTCTCTGGATCCTTGGGTGCTGCTGTTGGGCCTGGGATTCAGGTTGAACCAGGAGAGAAAGGGTCAGGGGCATCTCTCATACTCTCCAGTATCTGCTCTTCCAGTATCTGCTCTTTATCCCAGCAGTATCAATTTCTGCCTCCTGTGGCTGTTCTCGAGAGGATAGCATGCTAGTAACAAGACTTCCCAAACTGAGCTACTAGAAGTTTAGTATCCTCTGAGTCTGAGAATCCCTTACATGATTCATTTGAATTAGTACCCTCTCCAAGAATCTGCTGCAACCACTACTCAGAAGGAATCGGGGGGAGCATTGTGCTGCTCTTTGATGCTTCACTCCTAATACCGCTGCCTCACCACTGCTGGTGTCACTCTACCCTGACTCTGCCTTCTTTTGCCCCTATACCATAGGGACAGAGATAATAGTGAGAGCAAGTGGCAGATGCTCTTCCAGCTTGTACTTCTTCTTGCCAGACCTTGCCTGTGGTTTTCCCCTGCCCAAAAAAAAAAAATCTCTCTCTTTATCTTGGATAGGGGAGAACTGGTTTTCTCACAGCTATTATCAGTAGTGCTCACCCTAGGTCCCTGTGGAGGAAAAGCCTTACCTTTTCCTCTGCCTTGTTATTGCTACTCATCCTATGTCTATCTTTTCCTTTCAGAGGCATGATGGAATTTGAAATGCTCAGTCATTAGTACTGGCTAGGGGTTTTTAATATTACATGAAATGTAGTGTACCCTAGTATTGTATATATCCGTATTAGTGTGGAAACACCGACTTCAGAAACAGATTACACACAGTCTCAGCTGTTATAAAGCATGCCACACACTATTTGCTTGCTGACCATGACTATGCACACTTCCACTAGTAAATGACACGGGTTGTGGAAAACGTCACATATACACATTGTGTCAGTGTATGCTGATTGCTTTTTCACACACAGAAAGTCAGAAAGAACAAAGAAAAGAAAAAAAAAGGCTGGTACTCTTCTTGATCAAAGCAGCTGTCACTCCGTGGTCAGACACTGCAGCTGTTAGAGCTTTTATGGGATTTTGTCATTAAAATGGGGGAAGGAACTAACTAGTATATTGGAAGAAAGGATAAAATAGAGTTTCATGAAATCAAAAATTAATTGGAAATGTGCCTTTAAGAGAAATGCAATATAAGTTTCTTTGTAGGGCATTTATCTCACAGGTTAGAGTTTACAATGCCAAGCTGGCACATAAATGTGTTAAATGCAATAGAAATCGAGGTACCTTAGTTCATACCTTTTGGTTATGCCCTAAAGTATAGATAATTGGTTAAAGATTGTGCATTTTATGAGTCAGATTATTAAGTCTGCAGTTGAAGCTATTTTGTTGATGAAATCAATACTTTGGAACAGAGGTAAAGCTGTGAAGATGTTCTTGAGAAACATTTTAGTGGGGAAGAAAATAATGTTGATGGTGTGGAGAGAAACCAATGTACTTGTTGCGTTTCGGCCCTTGGCTGGAGCCACGAGCCACATTTCACCTTCGCAGCCCAGAGGCCACAGAAGCCGGGGCCTTTTCCGCGGCCTGGAGCCGCCCCCGGATTGCCCACGTTGCTCCTTGGCATGGTGGGCTGCGCCGCTGTGCTCTCCTTCACGGCAGGAGGCCGCCGATGACGTCATCCACTTTGCGGCCCGGAGGCCGCAGTCCCCGGTCTCTCCTGTGGCAGGGAGGCCACTCCTCAGCCTGCCTTTGCAGCTTGGATGCCGCCACTCCATCTGGGCCTGCCTGAGGCCCTTCTTCAGCTCTTCCTGCTCCTCGGCTACAGCGGCAGCATGGCCGCTGTCCAGGGTCCTGCCCAACTCCTCCTAGGGGCGGACCCATGGCTTCTCCTCGATTTAAAGGGCCCGAGGCTGTTCCACTCTGGGCCCCACCTTGGACTCCTCCCTCGGCATCTTCCTTTTGCTAGCCCTATATAAGGGCTCAGTAGCCATTCAGCCCTTGCCTTGGCAAGGGGGCTAGTCCTCCCTAGGACACCTTGTCGTCAGCTCCTGCCCGGCATCTCTGTTCTTCTCATGGGATCCCTACTCATCTGTTCCTGGTCTCCAGTCCTGATGTTCTGTTCCAGTCCTGATGCTCCGTTCCAGTCCGGATGTTCCAAGAACCAGCTTGAGGCCTTTGTCTTCTCCTGTTCCTGAGGTACCTTCTGTCCTCTCTACGGTCCAGCTTGCTCGCCCTGGACCCCATCTCCAGCTGACCAGTCCCTAGAGTAAAGCCGTCCCATTTGGTATCCAATTCTGTGGTGGCTGGAGCCTTCTTCTGGTGGAGCACTGCCCGGACTCTTTCCTGCTCCTGAGTTCCAGATTCCAAGGTCTCCTCTTCTGCTTCCAGATTCCAAGGCCTCTTCTAGCCTGGTTCCGGATTCCAAGTCCTCATCTCATCTTCCAATTTCTATGTCCTTGTCTTGTTTGGGTTCTTCGACCAAGCTCCAGTGCCTTCAGCCTTCATCCACTTTGACCTCTGGTGTGCCGCCTTTGCCATACCCAGCAGCAGGTCCGAAAGGGCTTGGAGTGGTTGGAGGACCACTCAACAGACCACCATTGCATTGTTGGCCTCACGAAGGCATGGAGATCCGGTGGAGGGTCAGGGCCTCCAGATTCCCAGACTTGGACTTGTCTCACTGCAAGGGCACACACTCTCCATCCTGCGCTGGGGAGCGCCCCCTAGCACTCCCTTCCATCGCAGCGCAACAGCACCATCATATTGACATTGGAGGACTTTGCTATATAATATGCAGATGGAGAATCTAACGAGTAGAGATACCCTGCATACAAGAAGTCTTTCTTGGTAATTTGGGAACCTTATATTCAATATTTGCCAGCAAGCGTTGAAAGTGAAATTCTTAATTCTTTGCCCTTGTAATTTGTTGGATGTATAAAGATTGATGTAGATGAACCATTAGATTGATAGGGTTTGAATGGACTGGGGAAAGATTACTGGTTTTAAAGAGGTGAAGCAGGGAGGTGTTTTCTTTGAGTGGGTGGGGAAATGTCCGGAATACTTGTTTTAGGGTCTTTGTTATGGGGGGGGGGGGGGGGGAATGGAAATGTATGAACCATCTGTATTTTTGCCTCGTGTGCATAAGAAACAATATATGTTATGTTAATTGATATTACTCAATTTAACTCTTAAATTTACTTTACGTGCCTATCTGTAAACCATTGTGATGGTTTATACTGAACGACGGTATAGAAAAGATTTTAAATAAACAAATAAATAAATACTAGGCTTCTGTTTGTTTGACTTTATTCAATAAAAATGTTTGAACATAAAATAAAAACAGTTTTTTTCTGCCCTGCAAGTGCACAGAGAGACACACTTACTCCTCCTAACTCTATAACAGTGAACAAACAGATTAAATTGAAGTGTCTCCTGTCAACAAGAGAGAGCCTAGTTCACCTTGTTGTTTCTCTCCTTCTTTTCAATTTTTTTATTTTTAAGTTGTTCTTTGGCACTGAGCAAGAGCTTCAGAAACACAAACTCTTTGTCTGAAATCCAGCAAAGAAATGATTTAACACAAAAGGGGAGACTGCTTCAGGTTACTTTCAGTTTTCAGATTTAAAAGAAAAGAGGAACTCATCCTCAATCCATGCAGGTATCAGCCGGAATAGGCTGACCTTGAGTGGTCCTGTTCTTTCCTTGTCTCTTTTCACCTCTGCTCCATTCTGTCTGACTTCAGTGGCTTGCCTTCATTAGAAAAAAACGGCTGCAGTTTTTCTGGCACCATAAACTTGAATAGGATCCAAAAATGAATGTAGCTAAGTTCTTGTGTTAATGAGTTGCATGTATAATAATCATACATTTTAACATGTATTTCACCATGCATTCATAAGAAATTAGCCGATTTACATTAATTTTGCATCTCATTATCTATTTTGCATCGATTTTGTATTGATGTTTGCAAACAGCTAATTAATGCATGTTAACTATATATGTGCATTACTGTTTGCGTGAACAGCACTACACCTCAGCACTACACCTTAGTCCAGGTTTTCCCAAACCTGTCCTGGGAACCCCTCAGCCAGTCAGGTTCTCAAGATAGCCACAAGGAATATGCATGAGATAAATTTGCATATACTGAGTCTCCATGGTGTGCAAATTAATTTCATGCATATTCCTTGTGGATATTCTGCAAACCTGACAGGACGGGTTTGGGAAGCCTTGCCTTAGTACATCGTTGCTTTAGCCTGTGAATCCCAGTTTAGCTCCACAGGTTTGGTTGCTATTTTGTAAACCCCTGCTTCTACAAATCTACCCAGTACAACATTTTTTGTTCTTCATGCTTTCTTTCTGTATAAAATCATATTTAGAACAACCCTGTGCAGTTGATAAAATGCTGGATGTTTCTATGGTGTGCACAGAACACAAAGCACTAGCATTGCTTTTCAAGAATAATTAATTGTTCCATTGTCTTTGTTAGATTGTCTACATTTTGTACTTCCTGCTTAGATAACATATTGAATTTCTGGCCGCTTTGGTCGGTCATTTAGGCATTTTTGATACAACAAGGAAGTTCCAAATGACAGGAAAAGGTACAAAGGAAATAAAACACATATTTACTTAAAACAAGCAAAAGAAAAGCAGTGTGTTTGCATGCAGTAAAAAGGACCATTATTAAGCTGACAGAGGCAATGCGCCATCCATTGATTTTGTTACAAATCTGTCTAGGATACTGCGCTGATTTGCATTCTAATGAGTCACAGACATATTTTCAATTAACATAAATAGAAACATAGCTGTAACTAGAAACACAAGTTCTTGCTAATTCTCTGAGACGCACCAAGACAGCTCTTTTGTATAAGGTGAGGTGGGGAACCTCCAGTCCTTGGGTTTTCGGGATATCCCTATTGAATATGCATCAGGGAGGTTTGAATATTGTGGCATTGTGCATGCAGAACTGTTGCCCACATGTTTGTTAGGGATATCCTGAAAACCTGGCCTGGAGAGTCCCACCCCTGACGCAGGGAAAGATTTCTAACAGACATCCTAGGATCCTGCGTTGGCCTAAAGAAAAAGAAAATCACTAAAATTTAGTAGGTCTAGCGGTCAGTTGGTAAGTTCTTCAAATCAGGGTCCGTGCCATGTAATTGCAATGAACAAATGCTGACTGCATTACTGATGCCCTATAAACAACCCGAGCTTGCAGTGTTCCTGTTGTACCATGCTCCAATGCCCGTGTGCAGTCGTAATCACTATGGGTATCTGGCAGCCACTGTTTGAAAGCATTTGCTTCAGAAGGGGGGATAATGAGCCAGACTCGTGATCTTGCCTGCTTATCTGTGCACACACAGTATCTCAAGGACAGAGCACCAGATTTTAAATAAAAGGGACAGATGTAAGGTCAGGAGCATCCCTGCAAGCCCATTATTCATGAAGACAATGAGGGAAGACTATGGAAATAGAGAAGAGCTTCAGTAGTATCCACTTTATGGTTCAGTTTTACACGTTTCTAAGACTCCTCCGGCATTATGGCTCTGATTCACTTTGTTTGTGCTGGTCTATTTATTATATTACAAAGTAGCTTCAGCTAATACTAAAAAAAAAAAAAAAAAAATCGCCACTGTTGTATTTTACATAGGGGTAAACTTTCTGGAACGACGTGGATAAAATCGAGAGTTATGTGGGTAGAATGGCTGAATCTTCCTAAAGTGGATTTTCAGCCTGCTAAAACTGCATGTAATTTCACAACATGCACACTTTCAACTGCAGTACAGAGGAATTCCTGGGGTCAGTCCGCATACTTTCCACGCACCTGGGAGATGACTTAAAGTACACGCATACTTTTTTGCACATAGCTACCCGATTTTGAAACACAAAATATGCGGGTACCTTGTGTTTGAAGATTGGGTTGGTTAGTGCAGGCTTTCAAGTAGCAGCTTATTGAAAATAAACTCCATAAGATAGATCAGTGTTGCTCGTGCCAGCCTTGGAGTACTCCGCTAACCTGTCTGGTTTTCCCGGATACCCGCAAAACGTGCAAGCGACGATAGCTTTGCAGCCCACAGCCACCGTTACATGCAGATTTATCTCCTGAGGGGGTCCCTGCAGATATCCTGAAAACCAGACTGGCTAGGGAGTAGCGCAGGACTGGCTTGAGAAACGCTGATGTGCGCCACTCATAAGTGAACTGTGTTACGTCAAGGAAACCACACGTGCGAGGCTGTGAGCTTCAGTGTATTCACTTGTGAAAGAGCACAACGGGAATGAATATGTGCTGAGGAAAAGTCATGCTTTTCTTTTTATTGCCAGAAATGCCTAATGCATGAGAATATCATGTTAGGGTTTGGTTTTTTTTTGTTACGGCGTGTGTGGTCACTGAAACCGCTGTATGAAATAGCAGTAAGCAAATTTCTGATCTCCTGTGAATCGATGTTTATCTCTCTGACTATTTGTGTGGCCCACCAGTGTCTGCTATGAGGTTGGCTCTGTTTAAACCATTTGACCAATGGGAGCCTCCCGCCCTCAACGGCTCCAGTGTCGTGTGCCGGCTCCCATCCTCACTGGGTCTGCAGGCTTGAAGGAGGTCAGAGCTGGGGGTGTGGGGAGTGGGGGGGAGCCAGATTGGCAGCTTCTCTGCTCGCTGGGAGGGCATCAGGGTAATGCTGGCGAATGAAGGCAGAGAGAAATGTGGTCTAGAGATGTTGGATAGAGCAAGCGTGTGTGTGTGTGTGTGTGTGTGGGGGGGGGGGCTTAGAAGGGAGTTATGGGGATGCAGAGAAGAGGATGGGTCAAGGGGATGGTGGGCAGAGGAGGAGGTCTGGAAGATTTTAAAAAAGGGATGAGGGACAGACAGGGTCAGGGGAAGGTGGAGAAACAAGGTCCAGGTAAAGAGAGGAGCCGAGCTAGGGCTGGAACCTGGTTGTTTTGTTTACCCCCCCCCCCCCTCCCTCTGCCAACCAAAATGGTATATTCTGCTGCCCCTGTATTTGACCCAGAAGTTTCCTCCTGGATTCTGGGCCATGAGCCTTCACTTGCAACTACCCAGAGATTTCCACCCCCCCCCCCCCTATTTTGTGTACACCCCCTCCCCTACCTCCACATACCTATCCTGGTCATTGCAGAGCTGGTCGTGGATTAGAAACCGTGCGCCAGGATTCATTCTGGAACCCTGCTGTCATGGGCTCTGAATCCAACCACCAGGTAGGTATCGCCTTTAGGCAACAACCGTGACTCCCTCCCCGCAGGAGATGTGAACGCCGCCTCTGCAGTTTGCAGAGGAGGCAGGAGGAGTGGAAGACAAGATTCAGGGTGGACTTTAAAAAAAATAATAATTATGGAAATATTTGCAGATTTACAAATATTGATGCATCTGAAGATAATCTGAGCTATAAATGCCTTCAAATATAGGTACTAATATGTTTAAATATTTGTATCCAGTTTGGCTCAAGTTGAATGGACAAATATGGAAATGCAAATCAAGTCACAAATGATCCGGCTTATTTGAGCCAAACGGCAAATGGCTTAGAGTTGATGGTATGTTTATTTGTTATCTGTGTTTTTAATTTTACTGTAATTTTATCTTATCTATACTATTTTTTGTTTAAATTGTAATCAACCTTGAGCGATATGATGGAAAGGAGGATCATAAATGAATTTAATTTTCATTCTGATTATCTGGATCTTTCCCCTCAGTTGAGATGGGGGGTTCAGATTTAATCTAAACTGGTTTGTCCATCTCAAGTGAAAACTCCATATTTGCAAGCCCTTTCGATCGGTGTGATAAGACGACCTCATCGTGCATTTGTCTTGCAGCCTGTTCAAGCTGATCGTGGGATGAGTGTGCATGGTGGCAAACGATGAGGGAGGATATGGAGCAGAGAAGAAGGGAATGTGTTTGTGGTATGCCACAGTGAGGAAAAGAACGCATGACGTCAACTTGGGCTACTCTTCTTGTAATGCATCAGACAGATGAGATCTGACTGTTATGTGCACATGGAAATGCTGCAAGGCAATATATGACTGGAAGCAAATGAAGGACATTTTAGATATTCTGCACTATACTGGATTCACTATACAGGATGAGCATTGGTTTCATGACTCAGATAGGAATTTTTCTCTTTCAGTTCCCCTTTCTCTCTCCCTTTTGCATATTTCAGCCAGGCAGTCAGTAATGCATTGCAAGGTTTTGGGTTACACCCATGCTTTTTATTCGTTTTCTTTTAATTCCTTCTTGGCTGTTCTAGAGCTAAGGAGCAGCTAGTCATGCTGAGTGACCTTTCATAAGCAGTAGTCCTCCCTAGAGAATTAAACTAGATTTTCATCATCCTGGCACGTAACAATTCCAAGTATGCCATTTGCTGCACCAACAGCATAGAGTTTAACGCTGACAAATGTTAGAGGCACCAGAGGTGCCAGGATTAGGAGGTGGCAGGGTCAGTGTGTTCCTTGGTTTTATTCATCCAGGCATAAGCTAAAAGTTTAGGGTTTTACTTGGAAATGGCCTCTGCTGCCACATTTATTCACTGTGGTTTTCTTATTAAAGTAGGTTTGGTTATGTCACTTTGAAATATGGCTGCTAAGATCATTTTCTCGGATAGTCTTGGTGTATTCTTGACCTTTCTCTCATGAGCACTGGAAGCTGAAATCACTGCTGTGTTCAGATAGTAACAAGGTATAAATCACTGGCTGCAGAACCATCTGAATACGTCCTGCCAAAATCTGTGAGCTTATTCTGAGCTGGGCACTTGGCTTTATAAAAATATGTTTAAATCCTCTGGATTCTTGTTAGGTAGGCTATTTGTTATGTACTTGTTTTTAATGTTTATATTATTAGCTTTATTATTTTATGCTTTTCTTTAGGTTTTGTATTGTCATGATATGTAGTATGTTATGAATGTAGTTTGTAATTCATACTGGGCTATTTAATGAATATTGGGGAATATAAAATGGATTAACTAACTAAATACATTCTTGGTGCTTTGTGTGACTGTAATC
Organism: Rhinatrema bivittatum; assembly: GCF_901001135.1. Classification (NCBI taxonomy): domain Eukaryota; kingdom Metazoa; phylum Chordata; class Amphibia; order Gymnophiona; family Rhinatrematidae; genus Rhinatrema; species Rhinatrema bivittatum. The sequence continues at coordinate 333,837,078 of NC_042620.1, forward strand.
TGCTAGATCAGAAATAGAGAGGTGTGAGTTTTTCATCATCTTGCAATTTTTAGCATCATTTTTGGCTTCAGTGCAAACCACAGCTAGCGCTCAGACCTACCCACTCAGAGTTACCCAGTGACTGAGAAGAGAGACCCGATACAGGGCCCGTCGCGGAGCTCATCCCGCATGGCCCGAGAAGAGAGGCCCGACCATCGAAGGGCCACTGCAGAGCTCATCCTGCGCAGTCCGATGCCCAAGGAGAGGCCCGACTGTCGCAGGGCCGTCGTGGAGCTCATCCTGCGCAGCCCGAGAAGAGAGGCCTGACTGTCACTTGCCGTTGTGGAGCTCAACATGCACAGCCAGAGAAGAGGCCTTGCAGCAAGGAGGCCTGGAAAAGAGGGAGAGACCCTGATAGAGTGTGTGGATTTGTATATGTATGTGAGAGAGACAGAATGGGAGTGAGAAGCAGCTGTGTGCAAGTGTGTGAGAGCTGGGAGAGGGAGATTTCCTGTCTTTTAACCAGTTTGTGTTGCGCGTGTGTGACTGAAGTGCAGTATTTTGGCTAGCGTGTAGTTTCTCAGCAGGGATTTGTAGCAGTTCGGCTTGCTGTATGCTCACCATGCCTTTGCTGCCTTTTTTTAGGTAAGGTTGCTGCTCTTTGAGTCCTGAGAGTTACTGTTATGGTATGGCATCGAAGGTTCGAGGGGTCGGGCTTTTTTTTTGGTTTGTTTTTATGGGGCTTTTCTTACTTCTAAAGTGTTTGGCATTGGAGGGAGTTTATTTTTGCTGTCACTGAGGTGGCACCAGCATTTGAATATATAGATATATATATATATTTATTTATTTATTTATTTTTTTTTGCATGTCCTATTTCTGTTCTGCACCTGCTGCAAATCTTAAGTTCTTATGCTAATTATTATGATTATTGCTGTTTAATTGTAGTTGTGATATTCTCTGCATTTTTGGAAAGATGATTCATAAAATAATACATTTATGTTTGTTTTATTACATAATTGGATCTGATGTTTCTGTTAAACCTCTGAAACTTTTTACATGATGTGTATTTATAAACTGCAATAAATATAAAATAAATTAATATAGATTAATAAGGTATTTTTAATGCTGGTATGTGCTTGAAATAATATAATTAAAATATTTTAAAGCATCACTCATGATGAAATTACTTAGAAATCCATTGTCAGATGCACTCTAAGGCATTATATTTATTGATAAGAATATAAATAGTAGGGCCTAGACTTGTATGAAAACTGCCCACCCATGTTACCCTTGGGACCCCCCCCTCAAAAAAATTATTTTTCTGGCTACGCCATTGTAAAAAACCCCATAATTTATGATCTTAAATCATGCAGGAAATATACGGTGAAATTATGGTTCATCCACAATCCTGATTTCCCATCCAGCCTCCCAGAGGGCAACCAAAATGATAAAGGGGATGGAACAGCTCCCCTATGAGGAAAGGCTGAAGAGGTTGGGGCTTTTCAGCTTGGAGAAGAGATGGCTGAGGTGGGATATGATAGAGGTCTTTAAGATCATGAGAGGTCTTGAACGAATAGATGTGACTCGATTATTTACACTTTCGAATAATAGAAGGACTAGGGGGCACTCCATGAAGTTAGCAAGTAGCACATTTAAGACTAATCGGAGAAAATTCTTTTTCACTCAACGCACAATAAAGCTCTGGAATTTGTTGCCAGAGGATGTGGTTAGTGCAGTTAGTGTAGCTGGGTTCAAAAAAGGTTTGGATAAGTTCTTGGAAGAGAAGTCCATTAACTGCTATTAATCAAGTTTACTTAGGGAATAGCCACTGCTATTAATTGCATCAGTAGCATGGGATCTTCTAGGTGTTTGGGTAATTGCCAGGTTCTTGTGGCCTGGTTTGGCCTCTGTTGGAAACAGGATGCTGGGCTTGATGGATCCTTGGTCTGACCCAGCATGGCAATTTCTTATGTTCTTATGTTCTTAGCGAGCCGGACTCTCAAGAGTCCAAGAAAAAAATGGTTGCTAGAAGGACGAAATCATTGAAGCCTCGACGAGCCCTCACCATCAAACCCAAGAACCGTCAAATCCGGACACGAACCGCTAATGATGCTGATGGTTACTGAAGGATGTAAAAAAAAAGGTCTTCTGTGCAACAAACTAACTCTGAAAGGAAATGAAAGAAAACCCCAAAACAGCCTTAAAATGAAGATTAAAAGCCTCTTTATTCACATCAAAACCCTTAAATCTATCTTGGCTGACCAGTCTGCGACAAGGGAAAGTTGGGCGGTCCCATCGCTCATGTAGAAGAAAGCAGAGAGGGTCAGCAGGCCCTGGGGTCGATTCCTGGGACGGGTTTTCCTCATGCCAGGCCGGTTGGGGCTGGGGGATGCCGCCGAGGCAGAGTTTACAGCCTCCTGCAAAGGGCGGGCGAGCCTCCATCAGGGTTCAGTGCTGACACCTACAGGCCAGATCTTGGGCCCACATTAACTCAGCAGAAGAAGCTGCAGTAGTGCCCAGCTGAGGACTGGACTGAGCTGGGAGAGGGAGATTTAAAAGTAGGTAGAAAGAAAAGAAAGAAAGCAAGAAAGCAATGCGTGCTTCTGTTGCAATACTATTGCTATCGTGTTGCGCTACTAATTGTCTTGATTTGCTGCAGGTTACTGTGGGGCAAATAAGCTCCTCAGTGGTCATCACTGTAGTCTGAAAGGCCCCACAGATAAACTACAGCAAATCAACTGTAATGGTTTGGCTGTTAGTGAGGCATTGCCTTATTGATCAATTACTGCCCATCACAAAAGCTCTTTCAGACTCTGCTAGCAATTAAAATCATACTCGTTTCCACAAAGGAGCACTTTATTGACTTATCTATTAGATTCTGATATAACATACACAACATTGTGCATCCCAGCTCTGCATGTATGAGGAATGACACCAGGGCTCCACTGGTAACCGGGAGCACTACAACGTCCATCTCCCTAGGTCAGAGAAAGCTCTGAACCAGCTTCACTACATGTAAGAATGTAACTTTGCTTCTGCTTCACTGCAGAAGCAAAGTTACATTCTTACATTGGCTATTAATTATCATCTTGCACCTGCTACTACCGGAATATAGGGCAAAACTACCCATGGTTAGTTTGCAACAGCACATTAGCTAGAATGTGTATTTTAGTAACGTCGAAAACTGATACCACCACAAGTCACTTTTTTTTTCACTTTAATTAATATTCTGCTAATAGAAAACCAACAAATTAGTTGGGTTGGGATGATGCCTTTATTAGGCTAATGAATGTTTTAAGAGGCATGCTGTTGGGACTACTACAATTCCTTCATTGGCCAATCAATATTCTGCTGTGATAGTAACATCCTCAGCTAATTTCTTGATTCTCTGCATCTCAGATTGCTCTCATTGTGTCATTACAATATTGCCCTTGATTACTGTTCTTTTATCTTTAATTTGAAATGCTTATTAAATTATCCTCAAAATATGAGGACTGCAGATATAATTTTAAAAATAAGATGACATTAACAAGATATATGTATATATATATACACTCAGCTTAATTCATATCAAAGCAAAAAAGAAATAAGATAGAAAGTTAGCTTAGAAAGTAATATGGAGAAATATATTTCCCAAAGCCATTACAAATTAAGACATAAGGAATTATCAAGTATAGGCTATCACTGACTTTTGTCTTATGAATGAAAACTTTCTAACAGAATGGAGACTATTTCTGCGCAATTTAAAATTTTAGAGCCAGTATTCACCCCTCATGAAAAGGGGATTTACATGTTGGAACAAGCTGAATTGACCTTATCAGTCTACTTGGTTTGATCCTTTATAGGACATACATCAGCTCTGTGAGGAGATACACACCAGCCCTTATAATTTGAATTGAGAATTTAATGTACCTTTGAAGATCTGAATATAATTATTTGAAGAGCCTGCCAAACTACTAGATTCTCCCCATGTGTTGCTAGTTAAAGGGTTTGATGATGACTTTTGACATATTACAACATTTTTATAAGCCATCCATAAAGCATGCAATCGCCGACATTCTGAACATAGTGCATGCAGTTAAGGATGTGATTGCCATTGCAGGAGACACACAATGAGATCACAGATGCCACGAAATGAATGCAGAGCTCCCTTCCAAGAAATCAATAAGTGCACTTACAGGAACACGTGTTTAGCTTCAATGAGCAAATGTTGGCATGAGATATTGATGTTCATTATCATGCTCAAAAAACAGGTCTGTATCTCAGACACAGCAGCAGAACCCTGTCATGTAGGATAATGATATGCAAACGAGCATCCTCAGCTGCAGAGTGGTACCCTCTTAGTGTGCATTCACTAGGTTAGGAGCTGGACTATGATCTTGGCCGCAAGCATGAGAAAAGCATGCAGTATTGAACGTCATTCACAGGTATTTACATTATCTCTAGATCCCTGACTTATAATGTACTTGTCAGCTCTGTTCTTCTTGCTTAGATAATTTGATAGTGAAACAGATGAAAAGCCTGTGATAAAGTATTTCCATTAAATTTCCCTTTCATGCTCAGTGATTCTTCCTTATACAAAGAGATGCCTTCACTATAAGTGACTTTGCAGGAAATATACTGCCAGAAAACATATGTGGACAGGAGGCTGCTGTTACTTTCTGTGCCTGTTGCTCGCCTGTCACGATGAGAAGTCATTCCCAGAAGTCTTACTTTCGGAAAAGGCTACACCTTACTTCCATTTGTTACTGGAGAATTAGTGGTTTCTTTTGCTGCAATGCTATTACTTTATATTCTGCACTTCAGGGAAGAATACGGCAGAATTTTATTGGCCCAGATGTTCCATAACTAACTATTTCTCCTGGTTTTTTTTATATCCCAGTCCCAATTCACTGCAGTTGCAGTCTTCAGGCAGGGGCTATTAACTGTGCCTTCTCCTGATACCTGGCTAATGTAGACCCTACCACTGGCCACTAGGTGTTGCCCTTAAGCAAGGGCCCTGACTCCCCTGCCTCACACAAGAAAGACCCAATCCAGGGATCCTCCACATGGGTCATGCTCAACACTTCCCAAGCGATGCCACCCGGCTGGCCTAAGGCAGTTTATGTCCTTTAGAATCATTTTCTGCAATTCTTCACATCCGAGGTGTGCAGCTTAAGGCACTGGAAGTTGCACTGTCAAAGCTAGGAATTGTGCCCATTGCCTTTCTCTTTAAGAGGATTTTTAAGCTCCTGTGTACTTCCAGCTTATATGGGACCAGACCATGAGCCATCGTTTGCAACAACTCTTGAATTTTTTCTCCAATTTTATATCTCTCCCTGCCTCCAGTATACCTGGTCTGGACATTGCAGCGATGGTCCTGGGATGGAAGCCATGCATGAGGGTTCCTTTTGGAAGCCTACATTCACGGGCCTTGAATCCAGCCATCAGGTGTTGTCTGAAGCAATAATGACTCCCTCCCCTGGGTGCTCCAGCCTCCCAGCCCCTGTCAACCTAGGGAGAAGACCTGACTCGATGATCAAACTGAGAACCTTCCACCTTGTGGCATGCAGAACCTACCACCAGAGACACTGGACCAGCTCATCTATTTTTTTTTTTTTTGTTGTAGTTTTCTAATTATTGTATTGTTCATGATAGCTCCAGATTGTAAGCTCTAGAAACGAAAGTCATACCTGTTTCCAGAGGACAGCAATAGCACAGATAGCAGCAGAGGAAACTTCCCTAACACAGACACATACACTATCCCACCACAAAACAGGCCCAGCACGGGCAGCAGCAGTGCAAGCTTCCAAGGTATACTATCTAGGAGTGTGCAGCCAAATATTTTCAGTCTTTTTCAATTTTTTTATTTTATGTTTTAATTTAATTTTAGTGTGCACTGTTTCAATTCAATGCTCACTATTGATTTAGGGGCGGATTTTAAAAGCCCTGCTCGCGTAAATCCGCCCGGATTTACGCGAGCAGGGCCTTGCGCGCTGGCGGCCTATTTTGCATAGGCCGCCAGCGCGCGTAGGTCCTGGGGTTTTTTGAAGGGGGCGTGTCGGGGGCGGGACCGGATGACGCGGCGTTTCGGGGGCGGGACGCGGCATTTCGGGGGAGGGACCGGGGGCGTGGCGCCGGCCCGGAGGCGTGGTCCAGGCCTCCGGACCAGCCCCTGGGTCGGAAGACGGCGCGCCAGCAGTCCGCTGGCAACCATAGATTTACGTCTGCTTCTCGCAGGCGTAAATCTAGGGACAAAGGTAAGGGGGGGGTTTAGATAGGGCCGGGGGGGTGGGTTAGGTAGGGGAAGGGAGGGGAAGGTGAGGGGAGGGCGAAAGAAAGTTCCCTCCGAGGCCGCTCCGATTTCGGAGCGGCCTCGGAGGGAACGCAGGCAGGCTGCGCGGCTCGGCGCGCACAGGCTGCCCAAAATCGGCAGCCTTGCGCGCGCCGATCCAGGATTTTAGAGGATGCGCGTATCTTATAAAATCCAGCGTACTTTTGTTTGCGCCTGCTGCGCCAACAAAAGTACGTGATCGCGCTTTTTTAAAAAATCTACCCCTTAGTGCACACTGATTACATTTAGGGCCAGATTTAAAAAACTACGCGCGGACATAGATTTGTGCTTGCGACCTGGTGCGCACAAATCTACGCCCAATTTTATAACATGTGCGCGCATGTTATAAAATCCAGGGTCGGCGCGCGCACAAGGGGGTGCACAATTGTGTAACTTGTGAGCGCCAAGCCGCGCAGCCTTCCTCCGTTCCCTCCGAGGCCGCTCCGAAATCAGAGCGGCCTCGGAGGAAACTTTCCTTCTGCCCCCCCCCCCAACCTTCCCCTCCCTTCCCCTACCTAACCTGCCCCCCCCCCCCCCAGCCGTTCCGAAACCACCCCTTACCTTTGTCCTATAAGTTGCGCCTGCCTCCGGACAGGCATAGATTGTGCGCGCTGGCCGAAATGGCCGCTGTGCCTGGAGGCTCCGCCCCATCCTGCCCCTTTTTGAAAGCCCCGGGACATTTACGCACGTAACCCTTTGAAAATCTATCCCTTAGTGCGCATTAAAAAACCTACAATAAATAATGCACATCCCCAATACTTTCCCACTATAGGACACAGGCAGCAGCAGAGCATGTTTCCCCTACACATTATTCCACCACAGGATGGGTACAGCATGGGCAGTGGCAGAGCAGACATCTACATGCTGCCCTGATAATATATCTCAGCCCTCCTCTGGAAATCTCCTTATATTCTAAAACTGAAAAACAAATGTGAACTCCACTGTCACATTGATTATGCTTGCAATTTATAGACATTTATTTCCATGGACATGCTTAAAGGCTTGTTTGTATTTGGCCAGTTGATATTTCTGACTTTGAATGTGATATAAAACCACCATCCTTTCCAAAGCTTAATCCTGGTGTTATGGCTAAAATCTAATATGGGTTGCATAATAGAGATGTGAATTTGTTTGAAACAAATGGTTAGAATGAAACACATGAGTCCATTTTTGTTCATTCATAGACCTCTGAAACAAATGGAGGATGCCCATGAATTTTAACAAAAAGTTTTGTCTCTGTTTCCCATTCAAGTCTATGGCCCAGTCAAGACTATGGCTGTGCTGAGCCAACAACAGGTGAAGGCAGGGTCTAACTGGTAACTATAGCAACCAACTCTTGCCTGTGTGACATGGCATCCTTCTGGGAGCAGAGGCAGGACAAGTTGTCAAGGAGATAAATCACAGTGAAGCATCTGTTTAACTAGCCTGTAGTTGCTTTTGGATCAAGTGATGCTGATGTCTTCCCACTGAAAGGTCTAAGCATATGCAAGAAACTCTATTTCGTTCTCTTACATTTCACAGAGAGGAGTTGTGCATTCAGAAGCTGTCTTAGAGTGGAAGAAAACCTTTTAAAAAGAAGGCACTAGCGCTGGCAAATGACTTTTTTTGATCTTCTCTGCTGGAGTTAGTGATCTCTCACTCACTGTGACAGAAGGAACGAGGCAGTGGCACTGCTTTCTGTGTTCACTGTGTGCAGGGTAGGAGTGGTGATTGAAGCAGTACCAGTGCCATTGAAGACTAATTAGCTGCAGAAAGACTGAAGTGATGAGAAGCACAACCTTGCCAGCTTTATCGGTTCTGTTTCTAACACTTTTTGTTTGTGTACAAAAGGAGTCAGTCTGTGTGTATGTGTATATGTGTGTGACAGAGACATTTTTGCATACATTTTGAGGGATAGCCCTAAAAAGACAGAGACCGGGTTTGTGCTATCACAAGCAAACTGCTGCTGCTAACTTTGGCCTAGAGACACTAAACCATGATGTTTTATTGCAGTAGAGGTCCTACTATTGTGATGTGTGTGTGTGTGTGGGGGGGGGGGGGGGTTGTCATCATGATAGTGGGGCCTCTCCCCTAAAAAAGCATTGTGGCTTTATGGTGCATTCTTTTGACTCGCGGGCAAACAGAGCAGGAGAAAAGAATGCGGCATGTAGCCCTGTAATGTGATGGCAGGGCCACCATCAGCTCAAAGGGCTGCTGGCCCAAAAAATATTAAATCATGACAAACGGGGAGGTTGAGCGGGGCTCAGTGCTGCTGACCCATGTTTCACTCTGGGGCCACCAACTGAGGCAGCCGCAACTCCCCTCAAAATGTAACAAAAAAAAAAAAAAAGCACCCATGCAGTGACAGCCTTGGCCCCTCACTCCCCCCAAAATATAGCCAGTCCCCCCACCCACACCCTCCCACAAGTCAAAGATAGGTTCCTGGCTCTATCTGCCCATATCTACCCCTCCCCCGCTCCCCGAAGCCAAAAAATAAAAAAAGTAAGGGTGCAGGCCCTCTTTCAGTGAATCCCGCATCAGGGATTTCTGTTGTTTACTAGAAATCCCAATATTCGTGAATATTTAAGTCCTTCATTGCTACCTGAGTTACAACCTGCACTTACCAATTACACAATTGAGGGAGAAAGGTAAAATTGATCATTTTAAGTATGGACTTTGTTCCGTGTGTAATATTTAATGCACAGCTTAAACGTTTTGTCAATCCTGTTGATCGATGAGAGTATCACCTATTTTTTTTTATCAAATGTTCATCTACTTTTGTGATATATGCAACTTTACATGGGAAAATCGAGCAGATCTTTATGAACTTGACTGACAGAATATAAAAGTTGTTTGCAATTGGGTAAAATGAGAGGCCCATTAGCAAACAGAAGAAGCATTCCTTTGACAAACTTTTTCGTGTTTTGCCATTGATCAAGTGAAAGCAGATTTAAGAGGAGGTGATCAGAATATTCAATTATACTATCTTGAAAAGAGGTGGATTTTTTTGTGTGTTAAAAACAATGAAACACAAGGACTGAATACAATGATCGTATGGGGTGTATATTTTTTATAAGCAAGCTTTCTCAAGACAATAGTCTTTTTTGAAAGTGTCATCTTTGTTTATCTGTTTGGACAATTAATAATTATGAACCATTTTGTATATTGTCAGCTAAAATACAGTATATATGTTCTGCTTATGTTCTTAGTAATACACATTAGAATTGTCACTGATTGATCATGATTTAAAACATTTTTTGGGTTTATGTTATTGGCAAGTTGCTAAGTCAGCTGATTTTTTTCAATTCATGTAAATGCTATTGTGTGCAGGACTTTGTAACATTTTGATACAGAATGTCATAGATAGATTGTCACCATGAACACTTTAAAGTGGCAGTCTTGTTGAAGTAAGTTTTTCACCTGAACCTCAAAAAAGAGTTGTGATGGAGAAGGTAGAGAGAAGGGCAACCAAAATGATAAAGGGGGAGGAACAGCTCCCCTATGAGGAACGGCTGAAGAGGCTAGGGCTGTTCAGCTTGGAGAAGAGACGGCTGAGGGGGGATATGATAGAGGTCTTTAAGATCATGAGAGGTCTTGAACGAATAGATGTGACTCGGTTATTTACACTTTCAAATAATAGAAGGACTACCATGAAGTTAGCAAGTAGCACATTTAAGACTAATCGGGAAAAATTATTTTTCACTCAACACACAATAAAGCTCTGGAATTTGTTGCCAGAGGATGTGGTTAGTGCAGTTAGTGTAGCTGGGTTCAAAAAAGGTTTGGATAAGTTCTTGGAGGAGAAGTCCATTAACTGCTATTAATTAATTATACTTAGGGAATAGCCACTGCTATTAATTGCATCAGTAGCATGGGATCTTCTTAGTGTTTGGGTAATTGTCGGATTCTTGTGGCCTGTTTTGGCCACTGTTGGAAACAGGATACTGGGCTTGATGGACCCTTGGTCTGACCCAGATTGGCAATTTCTTATGTTCTTATTTAGACACGCCGTTATTACTGTTTCTTAGGCTGGTGCTTCCACTAGGTGAACTAGGTGGTCGCCTAGAGTGCCAACCCTTAGGGGACACCAAAACCTCCAGTGTGACCCCTATATTGGTCGAAGATAGAGAGAGGTGATGGCAGAAGACAAGAAAAAGAGGCCTGGATGAAGCCCATCCCACCCACAGCTGCAGATAAGCAAAAGGGAAGGCCGTGGATGCAGCCCATCCACCTGCGGCTGAAGACAGGAAGGAGAGAGGCCTAGGAAGACTGCGGGTGAAACCCTTCCCAGATAGGGGAAGGGTTCCACCCTTCCCCTATCTGGGAAGATAGATAGGGGAGAAAGGCCCAGGAAACCAGAAGTTGGAGCCCATCCATCCCGCGGCTGAAGACAGGAATGAGAGAATTCCATGAAGGCTGCGGGTGGAGCCCATTCCACCCATGGCTGAAGACAGGAAGGCCTAGAAAGTCTGTGGGTGGATCCCATCCCACCTGCATCTGAAGATGAGCAGGAGAGAGGGACACAGGTAGAGCCCATGCCTCACAGCTGAAGACAGGAAAGAGAGAGGCCCAGGAAGGCTTCGGGTGGAGCCCACCCCACCTGCAGCTGAATACAAGAAGGAGGGAGGCCCAGGAGGGTCACAAGTGGAGCCCATTCCATCTGTGGCTGAAGACAAACAGGATAGACGTCAACAGGTGAAGCCCATCCCACTCACAACTGAAGACAAGAAGCCCAGGAAGACTGCGGGTGGAGCCCATCCCACCCGCAGCAGAAGACAGGAAGGAGAGAAGCCCGGGAATGCCGTGGATGGAGCCCATCCCATCCGCAGCTGAAAACAGGAAGAAGAGAGGGCTATGGGCAGAATGAGAGAGCAATAGATAGAGGCTGATGGAAGAAGAGTCTGCTGTCGCATGACATGTGCTTGGGGGGAGGAGATATGTGTGAGTTAAATAGCAAACTTTTGATTTCCAGAAGCTCTGACTCTGAGACACTCATGGATTAGCTGTGGCTGGGTAGGTGGTGTTGTACTCAAACTTTCTCCTCTCTCATCCACAGACACATGCTCTTTCAATCACAAACACAGAAATGCTCTCAATCATACACACATGTACATATACACACATGCTCTCTCTACATATGCTTTGAATCAAAAACAACTAGCAATCATACACAATATGATTTAAATGGGTATGGAATTTAAATCATATTGTGTATGATTGCTAGTTGTTTTTGATTCAAAGCATATGTAGAGAGAGCATGTGTGTATATGTACATGTGTGTATGATTGAGAGCATTTCTGTGTTTGTGATTGAAAGAGCATGTGTCTGTGGATGAGAGAGGAGAAAGTTTGAGTACAACACCACCTACCCAGCCACAGCTAATCCATGAGTGTCTCAGAGTCAGAGCTTCTGGAAATCAAAAGTGCCCAGGTATGAAGAGAGGGTAATTAGTTTTATGATTAGTTTTAATTATTGCTTTGGCTGTTATTTGATGTATCTGCTGTATTGAAATATTTTATTGGTATTTGGAACATTTTTATGAGTTCTTAGTTTTTTGATGACATTCTATTTGTCAGCTGTTTTGAAACATTAATTCTTTCTTTAGGATGATTTTGCTACTATGATTAATGATTTATATTTCTTGATTTTATTTGATATTTTATAAAGAATGGTGGTGTTTTTGATTTCCATTGCTGCACTGTATACATGGTCTGACTTCTTGCGGTTTCCAGTTCACTTTTTTGTCTGCACATTCTATTTATACTTTATGGTCACACTATTCTGTTCGTGTGTTGTTTCTGTGTAGGGGTCTGTAGCAGCTTGGCTTATGTTTTCCTAATATGAAGTACATTGGTGTGTTAGGGCCTGTTGTATTATTTGAAATATTGCATTTTCATATGTAGGAATTTACTATTTTAGTGCTGGCATCTAGTGCTGTTTAGGTATGGGAGGGTTACTACACTGCAATTGTAATTCTATTTATTCTTGGTTTCTGAAGTCCATACCTGACATGTGTTACCATAGACCTAATGCCATATGAGTTCCAAATTATTCTTTACAGAGTTTTTGAGTTCGTACCACAACAATGCATATACATATGTTGTTGTAATATTTTTATCACAAAAAGCTGTACCTTGTCCTTTTTAATGTAAAATCTTATTATAAATTCAAATTTTATTTTGAGTGTGTGTGTGTATGGTGTGAGCTACACCCGGGGTGGGGGGGGGGGTGTGTGTGTGTATAGTTTGTCTAGGGCACCTAAAACCATTGTACCAGCCCTATTCTTAGGTAATGGAGGCAGTATTTGCAAAAACTGATTCAGAGGAAGAATCGGGTCCTAGATTCCCTGAATCACATAATATTAAACAGCTAGTGCCTTAAGAGCATTTGATGCCTATAGTCAGTAGTATTTTAGCCTCCAGTGAGGAGGAGATGGTAGCAGATGATACTGAGATTATACCACAGTAAAAGAGAAAACCAACTCCAAGCCTGGGCTGCCAGCCTGTCCCCAAAATGAAACCACATGGTAACTACATCAGCCCTTCTTCAGGGATTTTCTCTGGCATCTCCCTTCCCAGGCTTGTATACCAGTTTGGGTGTACCTTGCCCCTCATTAGAAACCTTGGGGCATTTTTAACATTGAGGGTGGTTGCTTTGCACTTCTCATGGTGCTTCGGGGGGTCTTCTTGCCACTCTTTCTGCTGCTTTAACCCTCTATCACTGCCTTGGAGTTTTTCCTGCCACTTTTGGTGCTTTAGTTCCCCTTCATAGTACCTTCAGCGGTTCATCTATTTATTTATTTATTTATTTACATTTATTGGCTGCCTATACCAAGGCCCGAAGTGGCTTACAGTAGAACATACATAATAAAATGATAAAACGTAACAGCAACAGTAAGATTAATACATTAAATAGCTGAGTAAAAAAATCGTAAAAATAGTCAAAATCAAAGAATAAAAGAAAACAGTTTTTAAAAACGCTTTAAATTTGTTTGCACACTTCTTGCTGCTTTGTCCGTCTCGTCCTGCCTTAGGTGTTTCATTACCACAGTTGCTGTTGCCCTTTGCCCCTCTTTTAGAGCCTTGGGTGTGCTGGGCCACTCCTGCTGCCACTTTCCTCCTTTCCCAGCGCCTTGGAAAACTCCTGGCACTGCTGGTACTGTTTTGCCCTAATATGGGTCCTTGGGCTATTTGCGCCACTTTTGGTGCCACAGTGACACAGTCTTGCTGCATTGGAGTGCCCTTTATGCTTTTGATAATGTCTGCCCACAAGTTTCATTAGAAATTATTAGAAAACCCCAGTTTGGAAACCCAACATAGGCTGCCTTGCTTTCCCTATTGACTATAGTGAGAAATGAATGAAAGAATGAAACATATTTTTTATTTGAAACAAGCCAAACGAATGAACGTGACCTACGAAACAAATAAACAAACCAAAATATATTATTTTTTGCCTCTGCAGAAGCCTATTGCATAATCTGGCACTTGCGGAAACTTCCCCAGTAAATTGGGATTCAATATTTATAGAAACTCTAAGGTCGGGATTTTAATACCTACGCGCGGGCGTAGATTTGTGCGCGCAACCCGGCGTGCACAAATCTATGCCCGATTTTCTAACATGCACGCCCAGCCGTGCGCATGTTATAAAATCCGGGGTCGGCGCGCGCAAGGGGGTGTACACATGTGTACCTTGTGCGCGCCGAGCTCCAGGGGTGCCCCTATGGCTTTCCCTGTTCCCTCAGAGGCCGCTCCAAAATCGGAACAGCCTCGGAGGGAACTTTCATTCCACCCCTCCCTTCCCCTACCTAACGCGCCCCCCAGCCCTACCTAAACACCCCCCATACCTTTGTTTTGCAAGTTGCGCCTGCCTCCGGGCAGGCATAGGTTGCACACATTGGCCGAGTGCCAGCGTGCGACCCCCCAGCCTAGAGGCCCTACGGAGACCTCTAACCCCGCCCCTGCCCTGCCCCGGACCGCCCGCCCCTTTTTTCAAGCCCCAGGACATACGCGCGACCCAGGGCTTGCACACATCACCGGGCCTATGCAAAATAGGCTCGGCACGCGTAATCCTCCTACACATGTAAATCCAGCTGGATTTATGCACGTAGGGCTTTTAAAATCTGCCCCTAACCGTTCTCGTTTCCGTTCTTCTGCATGCAAATGATTATAGCATTTTAGATGACTATATTCCATAAATAAATGTATCTGAAAACACATGGAAACTGAATCAGAAAGAGAATAGGTATTATTTTGTAACCTTTAGTCGAGGTGTTGTTAGCTACCCTAGGGCCATAAAAGTATTTATAAATCAGGGCTGCTCCTGCCATCCTTCCTGCACTTCCCAGAGAGTGGGATCTTTCTGTGGGGGCATCAAAATGGCAGATGAAATTTAATGTGGATAAGTGCAAGGTGATGCATATAGGGAAAAATAACCCTTGCTGTAGTTACACGATGTTAGGTTCCATATTAGGTGCTACAATCCAAGAAAGAGATCTAGGCATCATAGTGGATAACACATTGAAATCGTCGGTTCAGTGTGCTGCAGCAGTCAAAAAAGCAAACAGAATGTTGGGAATTATTAGAAAGGGAATGGTGAATAAAACGGAAAATGTCATAATGCCTCTGTATCGCTCCATGGTGAGACCGCACCTTGAATACTGTGTACAATTCTGGTTGCCGCATCTCAAAAAAGATATAATTGCGATGGAGAAGGTACAGAGAAGGGCTACCAAAATGATAAGGGGAATGGAACAGCTCCCCTATGAGGAAAGGCTGAAGAGGTTAGGACTTTTCAGCTTGGAGAAGAGACGGCTGAGGGGGGATATGATAGAGGTGTTTAAAATCATGAGAGGTCTAGAACGGGTAGATGTGAATCGGTTATTTACTCTTTCGGATAATAGAAAGACTAAGGGGCACTCCATGAAGTTAGAATGTGGCACATTTAAAACTAATCGGAGAAAGTTCTTTTTCACTCAACGCACAATTAAACTCTGGAATTTGTTGCCAGAGGATGTGGTTAGTGCAGTTAGTGTAGCTGTGTTTAAAAAAGGATTGGATAAGTTCTTGGAGGAGAAGTCCATTACCTGCTATTAAGTTCACTTAGAGAATAGCCACTGCTATTACTAGCAATGGTTACATGGAATAGACTTAGTTTTTGGGTACATGCCACGTTCTTATAGCCTGGATTGGCCATTGTTGTAAACAGGATGCTGGGCTTGATGGACCCTTGGTCTGACCTAGTATGGCACGTTCTTATGTTCTTAAGAGGAAACCCTCTGTGCCCTAATTCCCTTGCACCGGCCCTGGGGGTTGCTCACAGGTCTCCAGTCCCTGCTATCAGGATTGGAGAGAGTTGCTCCTTTCCCAAGGCACAGGTTGTTCCCCAGAATAAGGAAAAAACTTATCAAATGCTCCAAAAAACCTGCACTCTCTACAAAAAGGAGGCAAACCCTCTCAGACGGGGGTGCACTGAGAAAGGGTCTCCTCTAAACGTGAGAGAAATACCAAGCTGGGAGAACAGAAAATAGCTCCTCACTCTACAAATCCTAGCTCAAAACTGAACTCCACACTCCACCTCTAGCTCCGCCTACGCCACAGGGAGATCCAGACTGATCACGCTCTATGCTCCTCTAACTCCGCCTTATGCCCCAGGGACAGCCAATCCAGTCAGCTCAGTGGAGCGACCGAAGGAGAATGGAAAATCCCAATGCTGTCACTAGTCCAGATGGCAAGGGCCCTAGGGTCATCTAGTGACAAACCAAAGGGTTGGTCACATTTTATTTTGTGATTCCATATAAACTGCTACCTGTTGTGATAATTCTCAGAAAAAAAGGCATTTTAATAGATATCCGAAGATACAAAAGGTATGCACAAAAATGTGCAGAAACTCATTTATTAAGTGCAAGAATGCAATATAACTGGTTACATGTAAAGATTGCCTCTCACTGGATATAATTCAGAAAATATTTTCTAAAGACACATCACATTCTCTTTCTGTTTTTGTTACATTTAGCTTTTCTTTTCTTCACTTCATAATAAGAACCTCATAAGTCTTCAGTCTCAGTCAGTACCATGCCTATGCATCTAGACCCTTTAGAAAATCAAGGCCTTAAATAACTCTTCTTCCTTCTTGGTATGTCCTGTGCTGCCATGGGCGTCCTGTCCACTGGTGGTGCGTTGCCGTACTTAACTGTATTACATGCAGGAGTATTCGCCCTGTCTCTCTCTCTCAATCTCTCTCATTCGTTTTTCTGTTTTGTTTTTTTTTTAATGGCATTCAAACACCTGCTCTCCAGCCAGAGGAATAAACAAAACACATTTCTTGCTATTGACACCAGCCTCCCTGTAAGAATGATCCAGAAGGGTGGTGCTGTGGCGTGACGCAGCTGGGTTTGGCTCCCTCGGAGACCGAAAGCTTGTTTGCATCACTCCCAGGTCTCCTTTTTCCCAAGGTCTGAAAATCTCAATTACATGGCAGACCCAGCTGAAGTATTCTATTATGCCACATGGCACTGGGCTGTTTTCTTTCTTGTTTTCCATGGCAGCATTTTCACTTTAATCACTTTGATTATCTATTTTGGGCCAGTTTACAGATGAGCATTTCTAGATATAATGCTAAAGTTTGTTCCTTCTCTAGCTCCTGCTTTCAACCCCAGCTTTTGTTGCAGGAGAGTTACTAACATTTAAACAATGACCATTTTATATATATATATATATATATATATATATATATATATATATATATAATTTATTTATTTGTTTATTTATATTTTTTTTTCTATACCGACATTCTTGTAGAGATACAAATCATACCGGTTTACATTTATCTTCAATATCGCCATGTAGCGGTACAGTGAACAAGTTAGAAATTCAAAAATTTAACAGGAAAAAATGTAACACTCTGGTCTAATCAAAGTCTTATAAGATCAAGGGAGATTATTTAAACATCTCAGATACTAAGCTCATCCAAAAATAAGAGGATCCCCATATCCAAAATAAGATCCCCATATTACATCCCCATATCCAAAATCCCCATATTACATCCCCATATCCAAAATAAAATTACATCCAAAAATAAGAGGATCCCCATATTACAGACCAAGGACATTTCTGAAACCCGTCCCCTAAAAAGCAACAATCAAAACACAAGAGAATAGTGTTAAAATAAATATGACCAACTAACTGACCAGCACAACATATTCATGAATGAGGAGTTAGATGAAAAGCAAAGATTGCACCATGCAGGACACAAACAATATCTAGAACTATGTAAAAAATACAATTTGAGCTTCTGTTTTTAGGTTGTAACCAATCAACACTGACAAAAACACCCAAATGGAAAAAAGAATTGTTCATCGGAAATATACCCTTAGTATTCTCTCCCCCCTCTTCTTGCTTGCTTTGCTCCCTCCGTTCTGTCTTGGTTTCCTTCCTGCACTGACGTTTCCTCAGTGGTATTCAGCAGCTAGTGGGTCTCCACTCGGACAGCTGGTTGTAAGAAGATGGAATAAGCAAGGGTGGTGAATCTGAGAGTGGTAGCAATAGGGCTGGGGGGGATAGGTGAGAACAGGCTGGTGAGGAAAGAGAGTCAGTTTTGTCAATGTCTACATGAGGAAAGTCACTAAAAAGTGTAGAAAGTTTCTAGATTGGATAAAAAATAGGGTAGTGCAATCATTTCAAATGAATGTGCAAACTGCAATGAATACGACTATTTTTATTTCATTTCGTACTTGATGCCCCAAAGTGAGTGCAGGGCACCCAGAAAATGTTCATTTTCATTCATTTAGGTTTCCAATTCAAGTTCATGGTTCAAATAAAACAGCAGCAGCTAGATTGCTTTCCTTCTCTTGAAGGTAACTTAGCACCCAGAAGAAGTAGAGGATCACCAATCATGGTCAAGATTTTTTCAAACCAGCCTGTAGCTGGCACCTGTATCAAATGATACTGATGTCCTCCCACTGAAAGGATTGTACATGTGCAAACTCTGTATTTTTTTAATGACCCATATGTATAAATCTGTTTATTAGGGACCAGAAAATTAACAAATGGTATGAAGTGATTGGCACTATACACTTCATACCCGGGCAAACATACAATCATCATGATATGTATCAACATAATACAAAGCCTTAAGACCCCACCTTCCCCATCCCACCCTCAAAAAGAAAACCCATAGCACTGTAGAAATCATATACAATAACTTAAAGATCTAGTAATTTATCTAAACAACTAACACAGATCATTCAAAATTTGACTCCAGGAAGGGGGGGAGGAGCCAAGATGGTGGCTTGTGTGTAGTGCATTTCGGCTGGTACTGGAAGATTTCCTTTCTCTTTTGAATTAGCTCTAACATGCCTCCCAAATGTAAGGGGAAAGTGCGTGTATTTCCCTCAATACCCCCATCCCTCGGGACAGCTTACCATTCCCGAATGCATAACAATTTACCCGATATCGGAGGTGCTGGTCCCCGCTGATGGGTTCGGTAAGAGAGCCTCCGTCTCGTCTGGGGAGTTTTCTTTGAGCCCTCCTGTGCTAAGAACTCCACAAGCGATTTCCTCATGCCTTCCTCAGGAATCAGCGCTAGCGACCCCGAGAATGGAAACCTCGGAGCAAACTATAGAGGGAGTAGCCATGGGTGGAACGGCCTGAGGAGTAACATCGAGGCAAAGGAGTGACACAATGTTGGCGTCTGCAGCCATTTTGAAGCCAGCTTCCCCTGATGGAGGTGAGACTGTTTTGACTTCTACAATCGATGTATCGGCACCTGTGGCTTCAGCTTTGAATTTGGAGCACTGGTCTCTACAGGCTTCACTCCCTGAACCTGCTGTGCTTACATTAGACTCTCTCTGGGAACAGATGGCTCATCAGAACCAAACCTTGCAAGGTTGTTTCTTACAGATATCCCAGATTTCATCTAAACTGGAAACTTTGACACAAGATTATAATTCTCAATTGTTGGACCATTCAAACAGGATCCAGAGCCTAGAAAATCAAATTAAAGAAGTGCAGAATGTACAGTCATCCACAGTCCAGGATTGTATTGTTTTAAATAGGAAAGTAGAATTGGTTGAAAATCGTTTAAGATGTCTTAATGTAAGATTTCTGAATTTTCCTAGGATAGTTGGTGAACAGTCATGTGTTACCCTTCGGAGATATATAACCGAAATATTACACATTCCTCTGGATAATATTCCTTCTTTTAATAAGATGTATTTCCTTCCATTTTCTCACCCAAGAGATAATGTGGCATATCACCAACTGGACTTGGGGAACTTAACAGAATTCCTGGAGTCCTCTACTACAGAGATTTTTGAGAGAGCAACTCTGTTGGCTTCATTCATTCATTCATTCATTTATGAACAGGATCTAGGTTTGGTTATGTGAAGTTGTTTTCAGTATATGGGAGTGAATGTTATGGGTCATTTTGTCCAGATCTTTCTAGATCTGGCTAAAGCCACACAAGAGACGAGAAAAGGTTTTCTGGCTTTACGCCAAGAAACCCAATCTCTAGGCACTACCTTCCAGTTAAGATACCCGTGCAAATGTATTATTAAGCTTAACAATGATATCTATATTTTTTTGTTCCTGAACAACTCAAATTGTTTCTGGATTCCCGTAGAAGGTTGTTGCCTACCTCTTCACCTATTGAGAGTTCTATTACTTAGACTAAAATAAGGGTAAAATTAACAAGTTAAAGCATTTCCTAACTTAATTTATCTTCTATTGGCTCCTTTTTTTCTGCTCCTCCACCCCCCCCCCCCCCCCAGATAGATATTTGTGGTCTGTATTAACATTTATTTTTAATTCGATTATTACTAAAAATCTTGTTTCTATTTTCTGTACAAAGATATTATGCTTTGTAATTTTGTTAAAATGCAATATAAAATACAATTAAAAAAACTTGACTCCAAGCTCAAAAAGTAAGGGTTTTGAGATATAGGAGCCAAATTTGTAAAAATTATGATTTATGGTGAGGTGTCAGCCTTTTAACAGTTAATTTCTCCATTAATACTAAAGAAAACAAAGCATTCTGCCAATATGTAAAATGGTAGGCATGGTCCACTCTCCAAAATTAGTCTTCCCCCCCCCCCCCAATCAAAAACCCTTTTCTAAACAATTGTTTTATATATTTATTACAGAAAGAAACAGATGAATAATCTTCTAATAAGATCAAAGCCGGATACAAGACTACAATTTCTGAGTGACAGTACAGGACTAAATTGTGTGACTTAATGTTCCAGGAAAGGTGGCACATTTCAAACATAAATCACTATCTGTTAAGAGAGCCAAAAAGGCCCTGTGTTGGGACATATGAAACCCTATGAGAAATTTATATTGTGTTTCTCGCAATAGAACATTAGCAGACAATGAATTAACGGAAGATAAACAAGAAGAAAATGTTTTCAACGATAACGTAAAGTGCGGTTCTTGTCAAATTTGTAATAAAGATTGAAAATGAAATGGCGTGTCATTTTGTTGTAAATATTTATAAAGAACTGATAACATAGGTTGAGAAGGATCAGAAACATCAAACATACCTAGCAGTAATGTCCAATGATCAGAATGCAAGATCTCCAAGCCTAGGCTCTTTGCATAATGTCTAGCTTGTAAACATCCAAAAAAAATCTAAGTTCGTCAGATCATATTGCTCCTGCAAACTCGCAAATCATACAAATGAACTTTATTTGCCCATAACCAAAAATCTCTTTGGTTTATTCCTGGCACAAATTGTGGATTACCTACGAAGGGTAACAATGAGACAGTATATTTAAGATATAAAGGGGAGCAAAGCCAATGCCAGGCTTTAATAAGAGGATGAACCAAATTGCTAAACCTAGCCTTCTTCTGCAAACTCCATTTTAAGATTCACTTCTCAGGTGGATTTCACAGCTGAAGGTTGTATTTTCTGGAGCTCTGACTTAAAAAAAAAAAAAAGAGAAAAGGAGAGAGGTTGGGAAAAAGAGGACTTTGTTTTTATCTGCGCCTGCCGAGGTGGGGTTGACGCTACCCGTAGGAGGGAATCTACAGTCCCCACCGTCGGTAGGCAGAGAGGGCTGATGGACGGAGGCCAGCTGGCGCTTCACCAGTACCGGCACTCATTCCCCACGAGTTAAGCCATTGGGTGCCAGGGCCAGCTGGATTGAGGTCAGCCCTGAGACAGCAACAGGTGTAGGTATTAGTCTGTACTGGACAAGACGGAGTCCTGGAGACCCAGGCGCCAATAGAAACAAGTCTGACAGAGGGCGCCCAAGCAAGAACAGGCCGAAGCCTGAACAAGCTAAGTCCAGGACGTAGACTGAAGAAGCGTCGTTAAGCAAGCTGGATTCAAGGATGGCGGCAATCTGGAAGAGGTGGCAAGCAAGGCTGAGTTCTGGATGAAGAGAGTATCAACAAAGTGGTCAGGCAATGCAGAGATCCGGGGCTGGAGAGAGGCAACGGAGTAGTCAGGTAATGCAGAGGTCCGGGGCTGGAGAGAGGCAACGGAGTAGTCAGGCAATGCAGAGGTTCGGGGCTGGAAAGAGGCAACAGAGTAGTCAGGCAATGCAGAGGTCAAACCAGTTCAGCAATCCGACAGGAAGATGAAGGTTCAAGAACACAGGAACGAGGAAATAGGAACAAAGACACTCAAGATCAGGAACCAGAAACAGACGAAGCAACGAGTACTTGTCCAGCGAGGGGAGCACTGTAAGCACTGTAGCACAGAATGCATGCATGCAATTGTTATGTTCTGTGTGTCTAGAGTTAGACAGTGGGCCCCTGGGTTGTGGTAAGGGTAAACTCCACCCACAGGGAGGAGCCCTGTGGTGACTCACCATGACAGGTGGAGTCTCAGTGAAAATGGACAACAGAGAAATAACTTTATTATACTGCAATGGTACCCGAGGAACCATTGTAGGTCCAAGATGTAGGACCTGCAAGCAAGTCTTTTCCAATGATAGCCCGCAGCGCGGGATGGTAGTGCAAATACTTCCTCTCAGTGGTACTTGTGTAGGATATCTCTGGTAGAGGCCCTTAGTGCAGAATAGGCCAGAGATAGTAGATGGATGTACACAAGGTAATAGAAAACCGATGGTAACCCGCAGCGCGGGGTGCCCTGAAGAATACCTTCTCTTGCTGGTGTCTGTGCAGGTGATATCCGGTAGTGGTCTGCAACGCAGGTTACGCCAAACGCTGGTGGCAAGTTGCATAAGATGGTATGAATCCGGTAGTGATCCGCAGAGCGGGCTAACCTGAGAATCCACACAGTGGAGGTAGAGGCAGGTGGAGAGCAGGCACTGTACTCACTCGGCACTGAAGAAGTAGATTGAAGCGTAGGCACCGAGAAGACGTGGAACGGAGCAGGGCCAGGTCGTCCAAGGAACGATGCAGGACTCACTGAAAGAGAGCAGAGGCAGTGAGAGAGGCCCTCCGAGGAGCAGATAGCCTTGAGTGTGAGCGAGGTTCCGAGAACACTCAGATAGGAACAGCAACCAGAGTCGCAGGAAGGTGGAATAAGCAGGACTGGAATCCTTGCTAACTCGTTGTACTGAAGGTCAGCTGAGCTTAAGTAGTAGAAGCGGGTGACGTCATGCGGTGGGGATGCCCCCGAGGTTCCCGCCATGACGCACTCAAGAATGGGCTAGGCGCGCGTGCGTGCCCTAGATTACCCCGGAAGTAAGATGTCTGCCAGGAGCGCCCATGCCGTCCCATTCAGGTACTGTAGATATTTCCCTATTCCCAGAGGGCTTACAATCTAAGTTTGTACCTGAGGCAATGGAGAGTAAAGTGACTTACCCAAGGTCACAAGGAGCAACAGCAGGACTCAAACCCTGGTCTCCTGGTTTATGGCCCACTGCTCTAACCACTAAGCTACACATCCACTCTTAGTAGTGGCTATTAGGGATGTGCAGAGGGACCGCATACGTTGCATTCGGTATTCGTATTCGTCGGGGGGAAGATACGTTGCATTCGGCAAGGGGGACCCGCAATACGTTCATGCGTTCATTCTTATTCGTTTCCCGGCTAAAATTTAATTAACTACAACCCCCCACCCTCCTGACCCCCCCCAAGACTTACCAAAACTTCCCGGTGGTCCAGCGGGGGTCCGGGAGCGACCTCCTGCACTCGGGCCGTCGGCTGCCGGTATTCAAAATGGCGCCGATAGCCTTTGCCCTTACTATGTCACAGGGGCTACCGGTGCCATTGGTCGGCCCCTGTGACATAGTGAGGGCAAAGGCTATCGGCGCCATTTTGATTACTGGCAGCCGACGGCCCAACTGCAGGAGATCGCTCCCGGACCCCCGCTGGACCACCAGGGACTTTTGGCAAGTCGTGGGGGTCAGGAGGGTCCCCCAAGACTTGCGTGTCCAACCCCCCCCCCCCCCCGAGACTAATAGGGCCATCAACATGCAAATGCATGTTGATGGCCCTATTAGTCATTCCCGCGCAATACAGTTAGTAAAATGTGCAGCCAAGCCGCACATTTTACTTTAAGAAATTAGCGCCTACCCAAAGGTAGGCGCAAATTTCTGCTGGCACCGGGAAAGTGCACAGAAAAGCAGTAAAAACTGCTTTTCTGTGCACCCTCCGAGTTACTATCATGGCGATATTAAGTCGGAGGCCCCAAAAGTAAAAAAAAGTAAAAAAAAAAAAAAATTTAAAATGGGCCCGCGGCTCCTGGGTTGAAAACCGGACGCTCAATTTTGCTGATGTCAGGTTTCCGAACCCGTGGCTGTCAGCGGGCTCGAGAACCGACGCCGGCAAAATTGAGCGTCGGCTGTCAAACCCGCTGACAGCTGCCGCTCCTGTCCAAAAAGTCTCTTTTTGCCGCGGACCCTAATTTAAATAAATTAATTTACTGTATCGCGCGCACAGGAGAGTGTCCTGTGCGCGTGCCGGGAGAGCGAGCGCTCGCCCGCACTCCCGCAATTTTTACTGTATCAGCCCGTTTCTCCCTTCCTGTGACTACAGTGCTTTGAGATTCACTTTCTGCCGTGCTTTCCCACTGGTTGCTGAATACCCATACAGCCCTGCTGACCTCTGGCTCTTCCCACACACGATTGGTCTGTGGGAATGGATATATTATCAGAAGGATGACCCGGGGGAGGGCAGGACACTGTAAAAACATATACAAAACTTTCCTGCTTCCATATATGCTCAGTCAGTGGAGAACCTAATGGAAATTTTACAGCTATCAGAAATTGGCCAGATTTATTACTAAATTGTTTTAAAATAGCTAAACTAGCTCCCTGCTGCGTTCACCTAAAATCTTCCTTGGCTTCCTAAAGTCACCAAATCTAACCAGTAAATCCCTAAATTGATAACACTGGAGAGAGCGGTGGGCTGAAGTTCTGATAGCGAGGGGAAGAGCACTAATTGGGGAGGAGGGAGGAATGGGCTGGCAGCTGGGGGATTGTTAAAAGCTGGGGCTAGTAACTGGGGAGGGAATGTGAGCATTGTTTTCTTATGGCAGTACATCTGTGTTATGGAAATGTAGGTGCTTGATTCAGCTGGAAAAGGTGTGCACGCAGCAGCAGTAGTACCTGTGCCGCAGAAATACTGCTCTAACGCCATCAGTTTGCACCCTTAATTATCTGGAAATTAAACCCTTAAACTAACCATTTATCAACATCTAAAACAGAAGCCATCCAAGAAAGGATTTTGATGGAGATGATTAGAAGCCAAATAGTTAAAAGCTTTCATCTGTTGTTTGTGTGAGTGGTGAACAACGCTGTATCTACACCGAGGCCTTTAGAAGGGAAGTGTGGCAACAGGCTTTTCCCCGGGGATGAGCAATGCTTGATGCAACATGCTGCTCTCTGTACACCTACGTTCAGTGGAATGGTATGACACACACATATATACACCCCCGCACGCGCACAGGACTGCATTGGCCAATCTCGTTGGAATGGGCAGACCAGGAAACCACAGCAGATTTTGGCAGCCACATAGGCAGAAGATAGACACAGGGTTTCCTGACGCCCTGACTGAAAATGAAAAGAGGATTCAGCTTTGGGATACTCAACTTGTTTTGCCTTCCTTTCAATAAGTGGTCTTTAATTAATACATCTTATGTTGCTTTATGGTTCTGCTGTAACGCAGCCAATGTCGTGTCTTGCTGGGTTGTTTTTTTTGTTTTGTTTTTTTTTTTGCAGTACTGTGGATTAGAGTCCGCCCACTCCCAAATTGAGGCACTAAATCATTAAACTGACAATCCATATTGATGAAATTAATTCAGTATCAATTAAAATGTTAGCGTGCCTCAAATAAAAAAAAAAATATTCTTGTCTCCTACAGGCCTAGCATGTCTGGGCTGGCAGCAGAGTAAAACCTTTATCCTCTAAATGCTGAAATAGAGAAACAAAAAAATACCAAGTTACCTAAATTAGACAGAAATAGAGGTTTGCAACGACCCTGTCGGTTGATTATAGGAACAAAGCAGATGATGGCATAAAAAGACCAACTTTCCATCTGCTCTGCCCAGCCATTCATGCCAACACTGCTAAGGGCGGATCTCAGCTGCCGGCCACTGAATGTGACTGCTTGTAAGATTTCACTCTGCATCCAAGACATCCTTGTTGCCTTCCTTCTCTGCACCCTATCATCTTGCGTAGGGGAGCACTCAAGGTTCCCTATTTAGCTTGCACTCTACACCCCTTCTCTGAACCATACATTTTTGTAATAATCTGAATGCTTGAACATACGGCCTCCTAGCTCTCCACGGCTTTTCTGGACAGTATCCTGGCATCACCAACCTGCTTCACTGACCCAGCGGCTCCCTGGGGAGTTGTAGCTTTATTTGTAGAACTGTGCATTTCTTAGGGGCAACGATCATTGTTGCCCAGGTCATATTACAATTCCATATAGAGTGGTTGGGACCCAGCTCTCCTGGCTTGTTGCTGGTTCTGTGCAATCCGTTAATTACTGCTCGTTCAGCACAGCATTTCCGGCAGGGCCGAGGCAAGGGGACGAGGTGAGCCTTCAGACTTGCAATCCAACCCTCACACAACCAGCTTTTGAAAGTTAATACTTCATTTTACATGGGGAATGGGAACCTGACATGGGAGATGATGGCAGAAAAAAAATCCGCTAGCCCACCCAGTCTGTCTAGTTATTCCGGTCCGCATTGCTAAGGATATGTACCCTAGCTGGGCCAGAGGGGCAGGGGTGTGT
Organism: Rhinatrema bivittatum; assembly: GCF_901001135.1. NCBI lineage: Eukaryota > Metazoa > Chordata > Amphibia > Gymnophiona > Rhinatrematidae > Rhinatrema > Rhinatrema bivittatum. The sequence goes on from NC_042620.1 coordinate 333,863,499, forward strand.
GTGTGTTAGGGACTTAAACCTGGAGAGCTCCACAGCTTAGACTGGCAGGAAGCAGGAAGTGCAGCAGTCTGGAGGCAGAAGGGAAGACGCCTAGGAGTCCTGAAGCATGGAGTTAAGGGAACTACCCAAGGCTCAGCGAAGCAAGCCCGCCTAAGGAGAGCCAAGAAACCACAGGAGAACCTAAGCTGCTGCCTAAAATAGCAACCGCAGCTGTTTGTTTGCTGTGAAACCTTTGATGTCTCCCTCTGAAGGTACACAGAGGAAACAAAGGCATCATCAACCTGCGTTAAGGTGAGGTCTACTCTATGAGCTGTTATTGGGAAAAAGAAGCAACCCTAATACTAGAAAGGAAGAGGGAAAACCCAGTATGGATTCCCACACCCCCCCCCCCCCAAAAACAATCCTATAAAACACAGACCAGGAATGTAACTGGCCCTACAACGTGCACCAAACACACCGGCAGAGCCAAGGAGGCACACGCCTTCTGTGCTTGAGCCTCACGAGAGCAGGGAGGCGCCACCAGTTTCTTATCCAGGGGCTCGCACCCGCTCTGTTTCCGTTCTCCATATAAGAAAAAATCTACAATTACTTGATACGGAAAGTGAAATCCCAATAACAGGGTTCATAGCAGAGACCGAAATGCTTTACTGGATGGGTTTCAGAATTATCTAAACATATTGCACATGAGCTTTTGAAACCGCAGAGGCCCCCCTTCTTCAGATGTCACATTTGACGCAGGGACCTATGTGGTTTCGATAGCTCGTGTACGATAATTTGGATAATACTAACACTGATTCAATAAAAGCTCTCACAGCCTGCAGAGAATCCAGTTTACTCCAGGAGCTAGGCAGCTACCATCTAATTTCTAAATTGAAAATAAAATGCTTTCCTCTATCTTTATTGTCTGGTCAGAAGTGGATAGCATTCCCCCCCCCCGGACATACAGTTTGATATTGATTTAACAAATATTTCCCATTATGGTTTATGCCAATGGTCCTGCACATGGTCCTCGAGAACGACCTGGCCAGTCTGATTTTCAAGATATCCACAATGAAAAGGTATGAAATAAATCTGCAGGCGCTGCCTCAGTTGTATGCAAATTTAATCTCATGAATATTCATTTCAGATATCCTAAAAAACCAGACTGGCTGTGTATTCCTTGAGGACTGGGTTGAGAACCACTGTTTTGTGCCACTGTGTACTTCCTTATTTGCACCGTTTACTGTTTTGCCACACCCATTGTTGCATATCCTGAATTGTAGAGAAAGAAACAGAAAAAAAAAAGACTTGATTAATATGTTTTATTGGAAGAAGTGACAGAGAAACTGACAAACTTTCAGTAATATTTTTAGAACTCTCTGATGAATGTATCTAAATATATCTCCCCTTTGAGCATTACATGACTAATACAATATTGGAAGATAAGCAAAGAAGCTTAGAGAGTGCTAAAGGCTTTCCAGGCTACACACCTATGAGATCATTTTCTCCCCAGTGAATTTTTTTTTCATGAAAATTCTTCTGCTAGACCTCGGGCAAACTTTCAACATGCTCTAATATTTAATTAAATGTCCCATGAACAGAAGTGGCCATAGTTTAGAACAAGTATCTTTTATGTGTACTTACATGCATCCATAAAATAATGCACTATGGGGCAGATCTTAAAACACAAGTGCGGGCATAGATTTGTTCACGCAACCCGGTGTGAACAAATCTATGCCCTATTTTATAGGGCTTCCCCTCCCTTCCCCTATCTAACCCACCCCCATCCCTAACTAAACCCCTCCCCCTACCTTTGTCGAAAAAGGTACGCCTGCCCCAGGTGCTGGTGCTATCATTTAAAAAAGAATTAGAGCAGCTTTTAAACTAAATCATGGGGAAAGCCGACAGTCACTCAGGAGCACATCACTTGGCGTGAGGCATCTTCAAAGGATACTGGCATAATGGGGAAGTTAGAATATCCCAGTAGAGAGGTTGTGATAAAGACAGAAGTAACCTAGGTGCACTTAAATAAAGAGCAGAGAAAGAGAAATAATCCCAAACTATCCATTGCAATTACTAGGCAGGCTGTGAATACTACTAAAAATCAAACTTTGAATTGTCTGCATGTAAATGCCAGAAGTTGAAAAAATAAGATCGGAGAGTTAGAATGTAAGTCACTGAATGGCGATGCAGATATAATAGACCTGGTGGAAGAATGATAACCAATGGGACGCTGTGACAGCAGGGTACAAATTGTACCAAAATGATAGGCCGGGTCAAATTGGTAGAGGGCTATATGTTAAGGATGGCATAGAGTCAAACAGGATAAATCTCCTACAGGAAACAAAATTCAATATGGAATCTTTATGGACAGAAATTCTCTTTGTGGTAGGGAAAAGTAGAGTTGTGGGGATGTAATAATGTGGGCCTGGCCAGGATGAAGAGACAGACAGTGAAATGCCAACAGAAATTAGAAAAGCTAACAAATTAGGCGATACTATAATAATGAGAGATTTCAATTACTCCAGTATCGATTGGGTAAATGTCTCATCAGGACATGCTAAGGAGGTAAAGTTTTTAGATGCTATAAATGACTTCTTCATGGAGCAACAGGCACCAGAACCAATGAAAGGGAAGAATATTCTAGATCTAATCTTTACTACGATGCAGAATCTGATGCAAGAGGTAATGATAATGGGGGCCATTTGGCAGTAGTGATAATAATATAATCACATTTACAATCACAAAGGGATTATGATAAATTAAAGAAAACTACTGCAGTAGTATTTAACTTTAACAAGGAGACTATGAAAACATGAGGAAATTAGTTAGTTAAAAACTAAACATAAGAAGAACATAAGAAATTGCCATGCTGGGTCAGACCAAGGGTCCATCAAGCCCAGCATCCTGTTTCCAACAGAGGCTATACCAGGCCACAAGAACCTGGCAATTACCCAAACACTAAGAAGATCCCATGCCACTGATGCAATTAATAGCAGTGGCTAGTCCCTAAGTACATTTGATTAATAGCCGTTAGTGGACTTCTCCTCCAAGAACTTATCCAAACCTTTATTGAACCCAGCTACACTAACTGCACTAACCACATCCTCTGGCAACAAATTCCAGAGCTTTATTGTGCATTGAGTGAAAAAGAATTTTCTCCGATAAGTCTTACATGTGCTAATTGCTAACTTCATGGAATGCCCCCTAGTCCTTTTATTATTCGAAAGTGTAAATAACCGATTCACATCTACTCATTGAAGACCTCTCATGATTTTAAACACCTCTATCATATCCCCCCCTCAGCCGTCTCTTCTCCAAGCTGAACAACCCTAACCTCTTCAGCCTTTCCTCATAGGGGAGCTGTTCCATCCCCTTTATCATTTTGGTTGCCCTTCTTTGTACCTTCTCCATCGCAACTATATCTTTTTTGAGATTCGGCGACCAGAATTGTACACAGTATTCCAGGTGCGGTCTCACCATGGAGCCATATAGAGGCATTATGACATTTTCCATTTTATTCACCATTCCCTTCCTAATAATTCCTAACATTCTGTTTGCTTTTTTGACTGCCGCAGCACACTGAGCCAACGATTTTAAAGTATTATCCACTATGATGCCTAGATCTTTTTCACATTAAATTTCATCTGCTATTTGGATGTTGCTACAAAAGTTAAAAGTTTGCATGAGCCATGGATGCTGTTTTAAAAAAACATCTTGGAAGCCCAGACAAAATATATTCCATGCATTAGAAAAGATAGAAGATGACCAAGCAACTGCCAGCATGGTTAAATGGTGATATGAAAGAAGCTATTAAAGCCAAAAAGACATCTTTCAAAATCTGGAAGGTGGATCCAAATGAAGAAAATATGAAGAAGCATAATTACTGACCTCTATGATAGCAGCAGTCATAAAAGCAAATAGAATGTTAGGAATGATCCAAAAAGGAATGGAAACTCTCTCAGAACACCTAAAAGAATCAGCCATAGCTATCTGGCCTGGTCCTCCTTAAGAACCTCCCTGCAAGGGATTATGGGTGAAGGGAGGGTCCCCTCACCACAGTATAAGGAGTCAGGGCCCAGAAGGGTTAGGGAGAAGGCAGGGAGCATTTTCACATTGAAGACTTTGAATGTGAAACAGAGCGGGTGTTAGTTATTGTTATTATATATAAGGTCTGCAAAGATAGCAGCCTTTTGTTCTGTATTTTTCTATTATAAATGAACTTTGTGTGTGGAAACAGCTAGATTCTGACTCTGCCTGTCCTCCTGTCTGTTTCCCATGCCTTGGCTGCTCCCAGTTACCACAAGGAGAAAATGGAAAATATCATATTGCCTCTGTATCGATCCATGCTGCCACTGCAACTGGAGCATGGCACGCAGTTCTGGTCGCCCCACTTCAAAAAAGCCATAGCAGAACTAGAAAAGTTGCAGAGGAGGGTGACAAAAATGATAAAGGGAATGGAACAGCTCCCCTATGATGAGAGACTACATAGTTTAGGTATTTTCAGATTGGAAAAGAGATGGCAGAGAGGGGAACATGATAGAAGTTTATAAAACTACGAGGGGCGGAATGGGTAAATAAAGGATGGTTGTTTACCCTTTCAAATAGTACAAAAACAAGGGGACACTCCATGACACCTACAAGCAGTGTATTCAAAACAAATTGCAGAAAGCACTTTCCTACTTAGCGCACAAACTGTGGAATCTGATGCCAGAGGAGGTGTTCAAAGCAACCGACAGAGCGGGGTTTAAAAGAGGTTTGGACGAGTTCCTGGAGGAAAAGCCCATAAAACATATTATTAGCCAGGCAGACCAAAGAAAGCTATTGCTATCCCTGGGCATGAGTAACAAAATTAGGTCTACTTCATGGGATCTGCCAGGGACGTGCGACCTGTATTGGTCAGAGACAGGATGCTGGGCCTTGATGGACTTTGGTATGACCCAGCATGCCATGTTTTTATGACATCATGGGAGGGGGCAGGGCCACAACAACATCGAAGCCAGGAACATCCATGGCTGGATAGGAGCATCTTCAAGATGGACAGAGGCTCAGGTAGATAGGGCTACCTCTTCAATGGTACCCTCACGCTTCTCTGCCTCAGACACTCATGGAAAAGATCCCTAGCTGATCATGTGACAGCATGTTTTAGAAATATGCCAGCATTTCTTCCTGCCCTGAACTTGCTAAGGCAATGGCGATTCATCTGTAATAAATATATACATTTTTTGTGTGTGGATGCTGGGATTGCCCTTTGGTTGCTATGGAGAGGGTGGTGGATGCCCGGCATGCCCACCTGGCGGAGGTGATGAAGACAAAAACAGTAATAGACTTCAAAAAAGCATGGGATAAACAGAGAGGATCCCTAATGGCAAGAGAATGGTAATGAAGCATTGGGATGACCTGCACGGAGCTGTAGTTATGGCCCAAGACCAGGGCCGGCGCGTCCATTAGACGAACTTCGGTGGTCGCCTAGGGCGCCGTGGCATAGGGGGCATCGAAGAACGGCCATGTGGTGCCGCGAGCGGGGCCTATCCTGCGCGCGGCAAACAGAAATAGAGACTGTGTGCTGCTTGCGGCCCCGAGAAGCACACAGTGTCACGCCCCCCCCCCCCCCAACACCTGTTTCGGTGCCAACTTTCTATTTCTTTTTGCTGCGAACGGGATAGGCCCCGCTTGCGGCACCACATGGCTGCTCTTCGGCGCCCCCTACAGTTCGGCGCCCTGAGAAGCACACAGTTGGCGCCGAAACAGGTAGGGGGAGGACATGACCGGGGAGGGGGGCGAGACCGGGGGGGGGGGGCGGCAGCGTAAGGGTCGCCTAGGGCGCCCAATACCCTTGCACCGGCCCTGCCCAAGAAAGTGGTGATATGATTGTATTGTGCTTTCTAGAAGGCATGGGGTGGCTTGCATGAAGCTTCTGTATTTATAAACTGCAATAAATATAAAATTAAAACAGGTTGATAAGGAACTTTTAATGTTGGTAAGTGCTTGGAATAAGTTAAAATATTAAAATTTCGTTCATGATGCATAAGAGCTGTTAGAAAATCTTTGTCAGGTGCCCTCTAAGCCATTATTTATGGATAAGGGTACAATTAGTATGGCTCAAACCTCTATGCCTACTGCCCACCCATGTTAACTTTGGACCCCCCCCAAAAAAATCAGTTCTGGCTATGCCACTGATCCTGCCACAGCCAGAAGGTATATGTGCTGCAGGGAAAGTGCACGATGGCATTGGATACCCCATGGGCCAGTTTTGGAAAAAAAAATAAATCCCGGGCCAATATTTTCCTGCAATCCAACCCTTGTTACTATATTATTATGTATGGAGCCAGAGAGGGTAACTGTATCAGTGAGTTTTCTGTGTTACTAGGTTATTATGTATGGAGCCAGAGAGGGGAACTGTATCAGTGAGTTTACTGTGTTACTAGGTTATTATGTATGGAGCCAGAGAGGAGAACTGTAACAGTGAGTTTACTGTGTTACTAGGTTATTATGTATGGAGCCAGAGAGGGGAACTGTAACAGTGAGTTTACTGTGTTACTAGGTTATTATGTATGGAGCCAGAGAGGGTAACTGTATCAGTGAGTTTACTGTGCTACTAGGTTATTATGTATGGAGCCAGAGAGGAGAACTGTATCAGTGAGTTTTCTGTGTTACTAGGTTATTATGTATGGAGCCAGAGAGGGGAACTGTATCAGTGAGTTTACTGTGTTACTAGGTTATTATGTATGGAGCCAGAGAGGAGAACTGTATCAGTGAGTACTGTGTTACTCGGTTATTATGTATGGAGCCAGAGAGGAGAACTGTATCAGTGAGTTTTCTGTGTTACTAGGTTATTATGTATGGAGCCAGAGAGGAGAACTGTAACAGTGAGTTTACTGTGTTACTAGGTTATTATGTATGGAGCCAGAGAGGAGAACTGTATCAGTGAGTTTACTGTGTTACTAGGTTATTATGTATGGAGCCAGAGAGGAGAACTGTATCAGTGAGTTTACTGTGTTACTAGGTTATTATGTATGGAGCCAGAGAGGAGAACTGTAACAGTGAGTTTACTGTGTTACTAGGTTATTATGTATGGAGCCAGAGAGGAGAACTGTATCAGTGAGTTTACTGTGTTATTAGGTTATTATGTATGGAGCCAGAGAGGAGAACTGTATCAGTGAGTTTACTGTGTTACTAGGTTATTATGTATGGAGCCAGAGAGGAGAACTGTAACAGTGAGTTTACTGTGCTACTAGGTTATTATGTATGGAGCCAGAGAGGAGAACTGTATCAGTGAGTTTACTGTGTTACTAGGTTATTATGTATGGAGCCAGAGAGGAGAACTGTAACAGTGAGTTTACTGTGTTACTAGGTTATTATGTATGGAGCCAGAGAGGAGAACTGTATCAGTGAGTTTACTGTGCTACTAGGTTATTATGTATGGAGCCAGAGAGGGGAACTGTATCAGTGAGTTTACTGTGTTACTAGGTTATTATGTATGGAGCCAGAGAGGAGAACTGTATCAGTGAGTTTACTGTGACTAGGTTATTATGTATGGAGCCAGAGAGGAGAACTGTAACAGTGAGTTTACTGTGACTAGGTTATTATGTATGGAGCCAGAGAGGAGAACTGTAACAGTGAGTTTACTGTGTTACTAGGTTATTATGTATGGAGCCAGAGAGGAGAACTGTATCAGTGAGTTTACTGTGACTAGGTTATTATGTATGGAGACAGAGAGGAGAACTGTATCCGTGAGCTTGGAAATGCGGAGGTTTGGGGTATAAAGTGTGGGCATGTGCTTTTTGGCTTCTTGCTTTTTGATTGTAGTGACATCACAGGCTGTGCATGCTCAGTGCAATTCTCCACCGTTTTCTCTAGGAGACGGAGGTCACCTGAGTGACTTTGCATTTCTGAAAAGGGATAATTGGGCTGAGGCGGTTAATGCATTAGGCAGATGGGGTCTGAAATGCTTCATTATAAGACTATTACTGCTATTTGGCCTCCCACGCAGCCCCTACTTTAACTGTTGAATAGAAAATATTTTTATTTGCAGGCCTGTTCAAATAGCTCTCCTCCTCTGTCTCCTTTCCTTTGACAAAATGGGTGAATCGGCCCCAGAGCTGTTAATCTGACCATACTATAACTTGTTACTCACTCTGGGAGTTTCTGCCCATTACACACACTCTAAGTACATGTTTCTTTCCCACAGTGGCAGGAAGACAGGAAGGCCTTAATCCTCCAGCAAAATGAGTAATGGAACTTTTTGGAAGGAGAAAATGGAAGCAGTATAACAGGGAGTCTCCCTCTTAAAGATGAAAAGGCAAAAATTAACATCCAGACGAAGGTCTCTGTGAAAAGTTTGCAGGATGGGCATATTTTGGTTGTTTTCATTCTAAGGAGAATAAGCCAGAAGATTGCATTTCAGTATTTTTCAGGGAGAACCCCTTATAAAGAAATTCCAGACGGGTAAATGCAGCGAAATCGCAGTGAACCCCAAGTCACGTGGGGTCGCAGCATCCACGGGTTTGAACGGTGCCTGTGAAAAGAAACACAAACTGGGGCGGGCCTAAGCTTCTGCATTCTTCTACCTGCTAATAAGAGCAACCCTTGTATTCCACACTGCATTTTTTTTCTTCTAGGGAAATCAATAAGACGCAGCCATTCCCCGAGGTGAAAATATACATTAAGAGGAAAAGACTAGACAACCTTCCACGTATTGGCTTTAAAGGGAAAAAAAAAAATGCTTAGCAACTCTGGTGCCTTGGCTGCCTGAAATCTTATGTAGGTGGATAATGTCTGCGGTGACACATCAGCACACACGGTTACGAAAGCCCAGCGAGGCTCCCCCACAGCTGTTTGATAACACAACGCTTACTTTTTCCACTACTGATTCTCCCACAGAAGTGGCTCATGGAGAAGGGAATACGCTGCTTAGATTATCCTCCACAGTGTTGAAGCCAGAATGAGCCCTGAGCGCAAAGTTCCCAGCTGAATAAACAAATTATGCCCTGCTTACTGCCTGATCTGATACAGAGATACAACGGCTGTATTAGTCATGGTGTATATATATATATATATATATAATTATTTTTATTTTTTTTTTATGCACAGCTACTTTCATTTATGGAGTGGATTTATTCTAGTAAACTTGATCTGGTTTTTCTGCAGCTCCAGACTACTAGATTTACTGAACTTTGCTTTTGCCATATGGAGTCACTTGAAGGGTAGCACAGTCAGAGAGGGATGATGGTTTTTTTCTTGTCATTGCTCACTTTGGGGTAGATTTTACAAAATTACGCACACGCGTACTTTTGTTCGTGCACCAGGCGCAAAGAAGAGTATGCGGGATTTTAATAGATACGCGCGTAGTGGCGCGTATCTATTAAAATGGTCGCTTTATTCCATTTACAAATTTACAAATGGTCGCTTTATTCCATTTTTTATTTATTCCATTTACAAATTTACAATTTATTTTATTCCATTACATTCCATTTATTACATTACATTCCATTTAGTCGCTTTATTCCATTTACAAATTTACAAATGGTCGCTTTATTCCATTCGTGTGATGCAGCTTCAGAAGATGCAGAAACCAGATCACGCTCTTTCCAGGGTGGGTGAGTACGTTGGGAGTTTTCAATTTTTGAGAAGTGCAGAATCAGTGAAATGAGAACAATTACTGAAGCTTTATTTAAACCAAGGCTGGTTACCATGGTGGGAGTTGCGCTGCCAAAGAACCAGAAATGAGCAATCCATTAAGGGTCCTGGGTGCCAAACATTCCATTGCATCACCACTCCTTCTGCAATATGAACTCTAAACGATTCAGGACTCTAGTGTCAAAGATGGGCAGAGAAATAATCAAGCAAGCTTTTCAGAGTTTTTTTCTTTTAAGCTTTACGAGGTTTTCGAGGTGGGTGCCATTAGCCTATTTTCAGGAAGGAACTGACAATCCCAAATGCTGCTTGACCCTCAACGTCCACATTCAAAGAGAGAAAAGTATGAGACAGTCTGAGTGCCAGAATCTGTATTTTTATGTAGGAACTCAAGAAAAGTTGTTCTATTGCTGCGTGATAATAGCTGTAATTGTTTTACATCAGTGGAATGAAACCTCACGTCATGATGCTATTTATCTTTTGGCAGCAGTCAATTATTTACATTGGTCAACGGCGGATGCAATGGAAACTGTCTATCGAAACGGCATATATTGCTGGTTGGTTGGCGAAAAGGATTTCCCTTAACATACACCATCCAGTGCAGAAAGCCGGTGGCCGCGCCGAAAGAACCCAAATTCAGCGCGCCCAAGTTCCTGACCTTTCCTTGCCCTCGCCTTCCCAGTTTTGTAGCAATTAATGGGATGAGTGGTAGAGCAGCGAGACCAGACACCAATAGAAGTCATGTATTTTTTTTCACACACACACACACAAAACTCTTCGGCTTCCAAGCTGCAACCCCCACCCCACACCCCCTGCCACCGCACCCATTCATTCAGAGAAGGAACAACCTGCCACACAGGGGCCTGAGCGATCCATCCTGATGAAGCACATGCCTTTGTGCATCACCAGCAGACTTTCTACAAAACTGTCTTGCTTCCCTCCCCCTTCCCCCCCCCCCCCCCACCTCGCGATTCCCCACAGGCCTGTGCAATTTTCACCGCCTGTCAGTTTATCAAAAAAAAAAAAGAACAGAGCATCAAATTTCAGCTTTGGATTGTCAGGCCTGATCCCTATTTCCTTTCAAATTCCAAATTCGTGACACATTGATTGGAGTTCACAGTGTCAGGCAACAGCATTTAAGAGACATTTTTGCTAAAATTTAGCTTCTGATCTCCCTTTTTATGGGGAGAAACATAGGGGGGACAGGGAAGGGGGGAAGGGCTCCTTTCTCCGTTTTTAGGACTACCGATCTGGTACTCATTTATGTACGATTTTTGCTAACTAGTCGGGAATTCACTCAAACAAAACAATTCTTTTGTGCAGCCTTTCTAAAAGGGAGACCCGACCCAGGGGGAGAGACAAGCTCATTAAAGGCACTGCTAATATTTCCCAGAGTTGACTCTTATTTCCCCCCCCCCCCCCCCCCACCTCATTCTCTTTAGCAAGAAGAAAATCTCACAAGGAGCTGTCATGTGAAGAGAGTAAACCTTAAGCTGGAAGGAAAAAACATTCTGTAGCGACAGTGTCTGGAATTCAGGCATGACCAGCAAAATATCACAATCGCATCAAAGTCACCTTAAATACTACCTACGGGTTCAGTTCACCCCTTTTGGAACTGAACACACATTTAAAGGCAAAAGTCATCCGCTCACTTTATTGCATGAAATAATCGCCTTCTACATTAGAAAGGGTGGCTCAAAGGCTCTGCGTACGCCGGGAAGCTTGTGAAAAGCTCCTTTTTGAGCAGGATTTTAGGTTGTCTGCTTACAATTGCAAAATGCTTTATCAGCTTGATTACAGTACGCACAGCGCTCATTATCCCTTTCTCAATATGCAGAGTCGCTCTCCTGACATCACTGACATCTGGAATTGGGTGGAGGAAATCCGTGCCGCCATGATGTCAACTTGAACTAACGACTAGGCATACAAAATGCTTGCTTACGCTTTAGCCACCTTTACTGACTTACAGTATTTAGGGTTAAAAACATTTATGTGGCCCTCCTCCCTAAGATGCAGTGAAGCAAAAAGGATAATAAAAATAAAAATATATCTTTTATAGCACAAGGATCACTCACATTTATATGGAAGTATCTAACAATGTTTTTCTTGAGCTAGAAAAGTATCACATGTATAGTGAAGTCAGAAAAAAGAACCAGAAGAAAGTGTAATATTCTAGATAGCCTTGCAGTTCAACATCTCATGCATTATATTTTTATTTATTTATTTACTTATTTACCTACGACTCTAATATTTTTCTCTAATATTATTCTAATATTATTTTTATTAATAATAATTAATTAAGACTCTAATATTATTTTTATTAATAATAAATCATATTATTTATTATTTACTTATTTACCTACGACTCTAATATTTTTCTTACTATAATAAGCTTTTCAAATGTGATTAAATTGTATTAAGTTGCTCTCATGTAAACTGGAGTGAAGGCAGACTGCTATAACTTCGATATATAAAAGACTGGAAACAAATAAATAAATATTTAAAAGTCTTATAGTCCATGTTATACAATAAAACTGTTCTAAGTGGAGTACAAAGTTATAAAAACATAAATACATATCTAACTTAAAATATTTAAGCAAATTACTATGGGCATGCAGAGGTAGAAATTCATTTTCGTTTGTTTATTCATTTCGTAGATCACAGCCATTCATTTGGTTTATTTGAGTTGAAAAACAATTCATGTATTTGTTCTATTCATTCATTTATTTCCCATTGAAGTGAAAGGGGCCTCTTAAATTGGTGTTTTCTAATAATTTTTAATGAAACTTGTGGGTGGACATCATCAAGAGGGTGATGACTATATTAATGTGTCACCAAAGGTAGCGTGAACAGCCAAAGGAATTGTAATAGGGGCAAAAGGGTACCAGCACAGGCAGGACTTCTCCAAGGCACTATGAGAGGAGAAAAGCACGGTAAGAGAGGCCAGAGCACCCAAGGTTCCATGAGAGGAGCAAAGTGCAACAACAGTATCAGACAGAATGAAAGTGGTACCAAGTGTGGTGAGAATAGCATCAGAAACAGTGGCATGAAGCCCTCAAAGCATCATGATACCTGCAGAGCAGCCACCCACAATGTCAAGAACACCCCAAGGTTCACCAACTAAATTGGTACAAAGTCTTAGGCAGAGAGAAGCCAGAGGAAATCTATGGAGATAGCCTCATGTAGTATTTATATGTTGTGTCCGTCGGTGCCCGACGCCCTCTCTCTGCCCTCCTTACCTTTCTGGCGCCTCCCTCTCCGTCCACGGGAAGACTGGTAACCGCGGTGTTCTCCTGCCACTTGTCCTCGGGCGTTCCCGGACCGGCTCAACGCTGCAATCGCCATGTTTCCTGGAGGCCTAGGGGCGCGCGCGCGGCGCAGCCCCGATTGAAGTACCGGCATTGGCATGAACCTCGGGGGCATTCCCGAAGATGATGTCACCCGCGACGGATATTTAAGGTCTTGGAATTTGCTAACACATCGAGTTAGCAAGAACACTGACAAGGACACGGATTGACAATGGACTCGCTTTTTCTGTCTAAGCTACTCTGCCTCCTCGGACTTACCAATGGTACCTGCTCCTTCGGGGCCTTGCTCTCTTTGCTTTTTCCAGGTGACAGTCTGGAACCGGTACTCGCTCTCGAAGGCCCTCATCCCAGACTTACCTCCTATACTCTTCTGCCTGGAAGTCTTCACTACCAACTATCTCAGCTACATCAGTGAGTTACCATCGTTCTCTCTGAGCTTTCCCTGGAACCAGGTACTCGCTCCTCGAGGCCTATACTTTCCAGCTCATGGGCTTCATCGGGACATTGGGTGAGTGTTACATCTGCATACCCTGCCTACTCACTATATCTCAGTATCTCTTCAGCTCAGCCTCCAGGGATCGCTGTTCCAGTATCTGAGGGACTACAGCCAGCAGGGCTTGCCAGCTCTCTACTGCCATCTCTGATGGTTCAGTATACTGTCTAAGAACTAGTGTGTGTTTGTCTCCTCTGAGCCTGACCGGTGGTACCTCTCGGGATCATTGTAACTGATAGATTCACAAATAGTATACCCGTATTTACATTTTAAATATTTCAAATTTTATTCCTTATATTATTTAAAACACATAAAACATACCCTATATTAGGGTATGTTTTATGTGTTTTAAATAATATAAGGAATAAAATTTGAAATATTTAAAATGTAAATACGGGTATACTATTTGTGAATCTTAGAGTAGAATAAGACAGATGGTTTGCATGCTGTAGATGAGATTCTAGCTCAGTTTAAAAGGAAAAAAGTGACACTAGCCCTTATAACAGCAGCTTTGTATGGTAAACTAGGCAATTAATAAAATGGGAAAAATTCATAAACTTTTCATTTTTTTTTATAATGTTACTTGATAGAGGAAAAAAACAGCAGAGGCATGTTTGTTCCTGCTTGTTTTCTATTTTCGTACAATTATAAAAAAGTTTTAGAGGTGGCAAAATCACCTCCATGGGACATAACTGGCACTGTGCAGCTGCAGTATCTCTCTCAATCTGGCCCAGATTTATGCCAGCCTGAAACAGAAGTACATGAATGAAAAGAGTGTGTGTGTGTGTGTGTGTGTGTGTGTGTGCATGAAAATATGTTTGGTTACAACTTATACAGGCCACAAAAAATCTTGGACTAACTATTGACAACAAGCTAAACCTCAAACAACACATCTCCACAGTGATCAAGGACGGATTCTTCAAACTGCAAACCCTGAAAAAGCTCAAACCCCTCCTTCATGCCCAAGACTATCGAACCGTCCTCCAAACAATACTCTTGTCCAAGCTCGACTACTGCAACACACGTCTCCTTGGCCTTTCCGACTCCACCATCAGACCACTGCAGATACTTCAAAACGCCGCCGCCAGATCCATCACAAACATCAAAAAAATGCGACCACATCACCCCCACTCTCAAAGAACTACATTGGCTACCCATCAGCCACAGAATCCAATACAAACCCTAACCCTCATACATAAAAAATTGATCAACAACAAGATGGACTGGTTAAACTCTGCGATACGCCCATATACCCCACTTAGAAACCTCAGATCCACTGACTCCAGTCTCCTCTCCATACCCACCTCCAAAACAGCGCACCTCTCCTCTACCCGAAAACGCGCCATATCAGTAGCAGGCCCCACGCTACGGAACTCACTCCCGCACCACCTGAGAACGGAACCCTCAACTCAAATCTTCAAAAAACACCTCAAAACGGCTCTTCCTGAAGGCCTTCCTGCCAGAAACCTAGCCCCTCCCGCCCAGGCTCCCATCCTCAACACGAAAGCGAAGCGAACCTGCCCTTCCCCCGTCTTTATTATGCCCAGTAACACAAAAGTTTACCTAACTTAACTTCACTCACTTTCAGTTATATGTAAGTTATTCTAGATTACTCTTTAAGTTATGTATGCTCTATAAGTCACTGATGTCCAGCTATATGTTAGTTATTATAAATTACTCCATAAGTCACCTATGTTCTTTAATCACTGATGTCCAGGTATATGTAAATTATCCTATATTAATCCATGTCACCTATGTTTTATAAGTCATTACGTTCAGATATATGTAAGTTATTTCTATATCACTCTATAAGTTATAATGTGTAAATAAACAGCCAATGTCTTAATTATGTTCAGGGAGGAGACCAAGCCCAGTGATCAGAGCAGTGGGATACGAACCAGGAGGCCAGGTTTTGTGTCCCGCTGCCGCTCCTTGTGGCATTGGGCAAGTCACTTTACCCTCCATTGCCTCAGGTACAAACTTAGATTGTAAGCCCTCCGGGGACAGGGAAATACCCACAGTACCTGAATGTTAACCGATGTAATATCCCAGATCGAATGTCGCTATATAAAAACAAACAAATAAAGGATAAATGGAGGCTGTTAAACGAGCATCTATGGGATCTCCCTCTTCTGGATTCTCCAGATATCTTTGTCCAAGACATGCTGAATAATTTCATTTCTTTTTTTTTATGGATATCTCCCAAGCATCTGCTTTCACAGCACTTGGCCATAAAGAATTTGGTTGAATTGAGCCGATGAAGCATGATATATAATGTCCATTATTAGAATTACTAGTGCCAAACATTATTTCAAATTGAGAAAATATTAACGGGGCAATTTTCAAATAGTTCATGTTTGTACCCATAGATTTTGTACCTAATTTTCAAAAGGAAATTAAATGTGTAGTTATCCTTTCAAAATTGCCCATGTTTACCAAGGATCCGTGGACATTGCACCTGCTTTTTTCTAGGGGCAGATTTTTGCTGGCAAAATGTGTATATATTTGAAAATCCTATCTATCTATGTTATTTTCCAACCCTGCCCTCAACATGTCCCAGGAAAGCTTCCCCTCAATCTGGATAAAAGCTTCCCCTCAATCTGGAGGAAAGGAGGAAAAGTCACTTAATACCTCCAAGGATCAAATGCACAGGAAGCAGAGCTCCTTCAACAGAATGGAGGCACTAGAATAAGGGGTCATCGGATGAGGGTGAATAGCAGTAAAATCCGCAGCAATCTCTCCCTGTGCAAGTGCTGGAGACAAGGACAGAAGTCAAGAGAACACGGGACAAGTACAGAGCATCTCAGAAGAAGAGGAAGAGAATGTGAAGCTAAGTGGAAGGTGCAAAAGAGCAAACTGGGCGGGCTGCATGGTCTTTACCTGCCATCATGTTTTATGTCTCCTTGTTCTGATTAGATTAGGTGATCAGTAAACATGAGAAAATATAGACGAGAATCAGCAGGAAATACTTTCTTTTGTTTCTCCCGTACATGCACTGATTGCATACCTGTACCTGGATTTTACAAGGAAGATAACTGAGCTGCATGAAGCCAGTCTAATTCTTCATGCCAAGGGAACAGAAGGAGCTACAATATGAGGCTAGCTCCAGTTGGGCCTTATTTCCACCTCTTCATCCTCAGTCAAAAATACATCAGACTTCTCTTCTTTTTCTTTAAATGCTCTACAATATTTTTTAAAAGTTAAAAAAAAAAGAGATAGATTTCTATAGGGCAGAAATGTGCTGTGAAATGTGTGTTGGAGGAAATGAGATACATTACAAAATGTGCCATTGCCTTTAAAACTTTAATACTGTAACTACAGAATTCAGTTGCAATACCTCATGCATAGTTTTCTTCTAGAATAGGTTGTTTTTAGGAGTGGGAGGAAAAAAAAAGCACAGCTGCAGAATCAGAATCTACTTTTAATTAAAAAAATATTTCCCGCATCTGGTTTGACTTGCTTGTTTGAATAGCAAGATCTTTACACTAATCTTGCTTCCAGATGAGCAGTCTTTAGAGAATTAGCCATGTTCTGAGCAAGTCTAGGAGAGCTATTACAAGGACCGGAAGAAAATAAGATAAGAAAAGATGAGTGATTAGGGTAAACTTCATCAAGGATTCCCGGGACATCCTGGGAAACTATAGGAACAATGTCTAAAAGATCTGTGAATTCACTTGAACACAGAGAATATATAACAAACTTCTAATTCACAGGGTACCTGGAGACTGTGTGTGTGTGTGGGGAGGTTATACGAGAGATCCAAAAAAGTGCATGCCCGCCTTTTGTTAGATACTCTTTTTAATTGTTTACACAAAGATATCAGGAGCTCAGTGGAAAAGTACACTTAAAGCCCTAGCGTCAATCCAATCATGACACAGTGTTTCGAGCTTGCCCGGCTGGATCCTACATAAGATGGCTCAAATGACAGCTAGTTGGCACAGAAACATAGACCGTTTATTTTATTAGGAGGTGAAATTGCATTCTTTCAGACTCTAATCTCTTTGGAGATGCATTCTTTACTTATGGAGAGCTGGATATGAATGCTTTATCCTTGTGAACGGTCTAGGATGGTTGGGAACGTCACCAGTCTACATAGTGCCTTCTCACCATGAAGCCTGTTTGGAACTGGTGATGATATGCCAGGTTTGCCTGTTCTGGACTGCATGCATGTCATCCAAGCATTCCTGTAAGCGTTATCAAGTGGTTTTCCATTTAGTTGTAAGCCTATAGTCACTCAAAGGGCTCTCCTCTCCGTGATCATGCTGCCCTATCAAAAGGCATACATACAAGCTGACAGCTTGAGATTGCCGGTTCTCTGTTAAATTGTATTTATAGGCTCTCTATCACATTAATCACAAGCCCTTAAAGCCCATCTATTCTTCCTCATATGTCATCCCCGATAAGAACTTTACTGTGCTGTCAGTTTCAACCTGCACAACTGGATTATTTCTCAGACACAGGTATATTATGCATGCATCCCTTCTATTCCAGCTTTCATCCAAGTAAAATGATATTATATGTTTTTACTGATGATTAGTTAGGGGTAGTATGGCCACTTAACTGGTTCCTATTTTCTGAGGCACAAGTACAGCTTTTGCTTTCAAATCTGTCAGCTTCAACAGTTACTGCTCCACTTTTACTGGATATCATATTCTGTTTTACTATGATACTGTTTCCCTGAGGATTACATGTGGCCAGTACTTTTTTTTTTTTTTACAGTGTGAACTATGTTACTTTTCTTGCATGGATGTCCCAGGGGCGTACAGCAATGCAACCTTGTTTCTAGCCTGAAGGGTTTTGTTTTTTTTATAGTAGAACTCATCCAGGAGTTCTTGGTCTGTGAAAAAAGCATGTTATACCAATAAGTGAATAATGCCATGCTTGTGGGACGTTTGGCAAAAGGTATGTCTCATTTGGTGTCATGTAAGTTGCCTCTCTCGTTGCTTTGTGCATAAGAATTCCAACCAAAATAAATGGATAGAAATATACAACCAGTAGTTCAAACACCATGTGTACTCACCAAGCAGCTGGATGACCAACACTGGTTTCTGCAGCTACAGTTTTGGAATATACCAGTGTTAATCCAGATATGGATCACCAGCCTTTTACCACCAGAGGAAAAGGTTATACAGGACCTCTTTCCTGTAGTGAGACCCACTTGGTGCACTTATCAGAATACTGTAGTTAAAACCATGCCTTACATCTCAAGCTTAGCCACTGGAGAAAAATGTTAATTTTCTCAGATTGGCTTTCATTATATACCTAATAGAAAAATGAACACAATACAAATTCTAATCTAATGTAACCTAAGTTTTAGATACATCACAGTTTATGATCCATGAAAGGACCACCCAATGCAGTTTACAAACAACACAAAATACATCATTAAAAACAAACAAAATAAAAGCTTTAAAAATATCTCCGGTTCCATCCAACTTCAACTGTGCAAATTTGATATGGCAGAATAAAAGACCTATTTTGGTAATGTATTTGAATAACTTGTGGACAAAATACACAATTTCCAGCATTCACTTACATTTCCAGCATTTTATTTCTTATACATTGGAAATAAAATTAATCATTTCTTATCCAGTCAGTGTTAAGCTACTGTATTGTCTTTTCAATAAGATCTCTTTCCATGAGGGCTAAACATCTCTGTTAATTCACCAGTAAAAATAGAATCATATCGGGACCTATGCATTAAAGCTTAGGGGTAAATTTTCAAAAGAACGCGCAATTCTATAACATGCGTGCACTGGCGTGCGCATGTTATAAAATCCCGGTCGGCGCACACAAGGAGGGCTATAATTTAGCAAATTTGCATGGCAATGCATCGTCGGGCTTCCCCAGTTCCCTCCCAGGGAACTTCTCAACCCCCTACCCTAACCTCCCTTCCCCTTCCCCTATCCTACCCGCCCACTATCCCTATCCTAGCCCCCTCCCCCCCATTTTTTAAACTTATGTTTTGCTCCTGGAAAGGAGCAGGAGCAAGTTGCGCGTGCCGTCACCCTGTTGGTGTGCGATTCCCCAGGCACAGAGACAAATGGCTGCTGTACCGGGCGCCCAGACCCCGGACCGCCCTGCCCCGCCCCCCCGGACCTCTCCACTGCCGAGGCCTGGCTCTTGTGCGCATAACAGGGGTTACGCGCGCGGCTGGGCCCCTTTTAAAACGCGCGCGAGCATGCCCCTTTGTGATAACTATGGGGGCAGCTAGCAAAGTCGTAACCTCCTACATCAATCTCATTCTGTCATCCAAAAATAAATACATATTTGATCCTGCTAATTGGACCATGCTCACCTCCCATTCAACTAAACCCAACTAGATCGTTAATATATTCATCCACAACTGAAGGATTAATCTATATGTCTGGCGTATGCTCCACCCCCAGCCAGGGAACCCTTCTAAGTTTCTATGAGGGAAGCCGCTTGCATATTTGAACTTTAAATCTGATTATCTTCAAGCTAGAGGAACCATTTGTTTTTAAATGTTTTCTATGTGATCAATCCTCTTCTAGGCATCCACTCATAAAGGCTGAATGTGAATCAACCATAAAAAAAATCCTTAAGTGCCCAACCCAGTGTAGAAAGAACAAAGATTAAGTAAGAATGAGACAAACCACAACGTATCACCACTAAGGAAGTTTAAAATATTCTATTGTAATGTGCTTCAACAAAGCTTCCTACATATACAAGTGATCTGGGTCAGAAGAACTCCCCAACCTCCTAAACGATTTCATGCAAGGCATCTTTTGCCTATCATTTTACAACATAGAAACTGTACCAAAACCCAAATACACTACTCTTCCTTCCCTACAGCTTGGCCTTTGCAATGTACACTCCGCAAATAGTAAATCTCACCACGTCATTGACCGTACTGAAGAACTCAAGCTCCACATCCTATGTCTTACTGAAACCTGGATAAGAGAAGGTGACATTTTCATCCTTGTTCAACTCTGCCCACCTGGCTACCCAATACATCACTTACACCACGACCCATGGGCCAAGGATAGGGAGTTGTTGTTATCTTTAAGAATTAAGAAAAGAAATACATTTAGTAAAATTTCATAAAAATTTGAAAACATGGTTTGTGTCTGTTAATAATTAGATATTTTTTTGCTGGATTTTGTTTCTGGAATTCATGCCGATTGCAGAAAACCCTATTAATGATTGATAATTATTTTTGGCTTGTTATGGGTAAGGATGGTTAGTTATAGGTGGGGATTTATAGTTTTAATTTTTGTATTAGTCATGGTGCTTAATGGTGTGATTTTTTTGTATTTTCGTTGTTCATCGCTTTGGGTGATTATCTCAGTCTGTAAAGTGATTCATAAATGCTGCTAAATAAATAAATGAATCTTTAGTTGCTTCTCAAGCCTTTGATCTGGTTGCCACCCTGTAAATAGGTAAAACTGATTGCCTAGTATTGAAATTCCAAGGCAATAAAGAACCAAAACTTGTCCTTATCTTCCAGTCATCAGATAATCAACCTAACTTCTTTCTTAACTTTATTAGTTTGTTGATACCTCCACCAGTTTACCCAGTCCTACAGTTCACTGAATCCCTCTAGTAGTTCATCCTGAAAACCCACCAATTTAGCCAGATTTCCCAGCAAAAAAACTGCAAACAATAGGCTTATCCAATTTTACTTGCGTGAGTCAATTAGCAGGTATAAAAGTGTATGAATAAGTTTGGTAATGTAAACGAGAATATCTCTTACAAAATAGAAACTACCTCCCACCCTGTAATCAGTTATACCTGCTCCAAGGAGGGTGTTACACATGTGGGGTAACCTATACGCATCCTTTTTAAAATAAAAAAAAGCATGCATGCAAGTTGCAAATCTGCCCCAGCAACTCCCCCCCCCCCCACCACATGCGTTTCTGCATGTGAGCTGAAGAGGGCTCAGGTGGTTAGAATTAGGGTTTTTGAATGTGGGGTTTGGGATAATGAGCAGGATATATAAGTTGGAGGATACAGGGAGGCGTCACTACGTTTTTTGACACGTGATATCCGTTGTTCCCTGGTAAACGTTGAAGTCTTTGGAAGGTAGGATTTGGCGGCGTCTTTGAAATGTTATGTTGTATTAGTTTAGATGCTTGTATCGGTATCATGATGACTTATTCTTGATATATTTTAATTTTTAAAGGCTGTATTTAAAAGCTGATATAAAGATATTGAATTTTGAACGATGTTTGGTATCTGATTGCGAGAATAAAACAGGTAATAGTTAATATATATTGGGTGTTCTGTTGTCCAGAGTGTGGGTATAATTGTTTTTTTTGAAAATTTAATTATATACAATTTCTATTGCTTGTTGATATAGGTGATACACCGTAGCTATTATGAATGAGTCCCTGATGAAGCCCAGGTGTGGGTGAAACAAGGATCTGTTGTTGGACTGTGTATATGTGGATGGAGTGTTGGAGGGCAAGTCCCCTATACACAAGTAAATTAGAGAAGCTGTGGACTAATGCAAACAGCGTTTTTGTGGGTGCAGAGAATTAGCACGCACACACATTACAAAAACCTGGATTTCTCAAAAAGGAAAATAAGTGGTGAAGTTGGAGATTATTGGAAACTTTATGAAGAAAAGTATTTCTGTATTATAAATATTTGAGATGTACTATCTTTGCACTTTAATCTGTTGTACTGTAAGAAGTATTACATTGTGTCATTAGGTTTTAGATTTTAATGTGTGAATGTTTGGTATGATTGGTATCTATAAATTTTAATTGTGTATATGTTTACATGTTTGGTATGCTAATAAAAATTATTGCACAGTAGTGTATTGAAATTTAAGAGAATTCTCTGAGTGTATGGTTGTATTTAATTGGTAGAGAATTTTTTGAAAATATATTCCCTGTGTGCTGTTTACTATTATAAAATACGACAGCATTTTTTGGCATGGAATCTGTACACACATACATTTATATTACATACTGTGCATTTTATAAGTGGTATATGCTTATTTTTTCCTGATAATCTGTATTTAGAGTTGGCCAATAAGCTAAAAATTGGTTATAAGGAAATCAAGATGTGTGGATGATTCGCTAATTATTGAAGCCTTTTCTTATGTTTTATTAGCCTTAACTCTTCACCTCTATAGCAGGTATTTAATCAGAGAGGGTGAGGCCCTTCATTCATCACTACACACTCTTCCTTGTTACTGTATGGGTACTGTGTATTGGAATACATCTGGGTTTTAGTTTATAGACAGGATCATCTTTGTTGTATCTGCCCTACATACTCCATTTGGTGTAATTAACGGAGAAAATAAGGCCATCACAGAAAGATTAAATGATTTCTTTGCTTCGGTGTTTACTGAAGAGGATGTTGGGGAGGTACCCGTACTGGAGAAGGTTTTCATGGGTAATGATTCAGATGGACTGAATCAAATCACGGTGAACCTAGAAGATGTGGTAGACCTGATTGACAAACTGAAGAGTAGTAAATCACCTGAACTGGATGGTATATACCCCAGAGTTCTGAAGGAACTAAAAATGAAATTTCAGACCTATTAGTAAAATTTGTAACCTCTCATTAAAATCATCCATTGTACCTGAAGACTGGAGGATAGCAAATGTAACCCCAATATTTAAAAAGGGCTCCAGGGACGATCCGGGAAACTACAGACTGGTTAGCCTGACTTCAGTGCCAGGAAAAATAGTGGAAAATGTTCTAAACATCAAAATCACAGAACATATAGAAAGACATGGTTCAATGGAACAAAGTCAGCATGGCTTTACCCAAGGCAAGTCTTGCCTCACAAATCTGCTTCACTTTTTTGAAGGAGTTAATAACCATGTGGATAAAAGGTGAACCGGTAGATATAGTATTCTTGGATTTTCAGAAGGCGTTTGACAAGTTCCTCATGAGAGGCTTCTAGGAAAAGTAAAAAGTCATGGGATAGGTGGCGATGTCCTTTCGTGGATTGCAAACTGGCTAAAAGACAGGAAACAGAGAGTAGGATTAAATGGACAATTTTCTCAGTGGAAGGGAGTGGGCAGTGGAGTGCCTCAGGGATCTGTATTGGAACCCTTACTTTTCAATATATTTATAAATGATCTGGAAAGAAATACAATGAGTGAGATAATCAAATTTGCAGATGATACAAAATTGTTCAGAATAGTTAAATCACAAGCAGATTGTGATAAATTGCAGGAAGACCTTGTGAGACTGGAAAATTGGGCATCCAAATGGCAGATGAAATTTAATGTGGATAAGTGCAAGGTGATGCATATAGGGAAAAATAACCCATGCTATAATTACACAATGTTAGGTTCCATATTAGGTGCTACAACCCAAAAAAGAGATCTAGGCATCATAGTGGATAACACATTGAAATCGCCGGTTCAGTGTGCTGCGGCAGTCAAAAAAGCAAACAGAATGTTGGGAATTATTAGAAAGGGAATAGTGAATAAAACGGAAAATGTCATAAAGCCTCTATATCGCTCCATGGTGAGACCGCACCTTGAATACTGTGTACAATTCTGGTCGCCGTATCTCAAAAAAGATATAATTGCGATGGAGAAGGTACAGAGAAGGGCTCCCAAAATGTTAAGGGGAATGGAACAGCTCCCCTTTGAGGAAAGACTAAAGAGGTTAGGACTTTTCAGCTTGGAGAAGAGACGGCTGAGGGGGGGATATGATAGAGGTGTTTAAAATCATGAGAAGTCTAGAACGGGTAGATGTGAATTGGTTATTTACTCTTTTGGATAATAGAAAGACTAGGGGAAATTCATGAAGTTAGCAAGTAAAACATTTAAAACTAATCGGAGAAAGTTCTTTTTCACTCAATGCACAATTAAACTCTGGAATTTGTTGCCAGAGGATGTGGTTAGTGCAGTTAGTATAGCTGTGTTTAAAAAAGGATTGGATAAGTTCTTGGAGGAAAAGTCCATTACCTGCTATTAAGTTCACTTAGAGAATAGCCACTGCCATTAGCAATGGTTACATGGAATAGACTTAGTGTTTGGGTACTTGCCAGGTTCTTATGACCTGGATTGGCCACTGTTGGAAACAGGATGCTGGGCTTGATGGACCCTTGGTCTGAACCAGTACGGCATGTTCTTATGTTCATTTTCAAAACTTTGCATACATATTTGCACGTACTGCTCACATATTCCATATTTTATAAAAGTAAAAAATATTTCACTTTTGTGTGCACGTATATGTGTGTAAAATAGAGGTGGTCTAGGGGTGTTTTGGAGTGGGACCAACATTTACAAGTTATGTTAACTGTTTTAAAAAGACGCGTATGCACATACTTTGCCACTTATTTGTGTATTTTTACACTTGCTAATTATCTGGTATAAGTGGTATTAGACATGTTGACCATGTATTATTGACTGGGTGGGAGCTCTGAGTAAAACTGGGAGGAGCTCAAATTGAAAAACAGGAAGGTCTTGAGACCTGGAGAAGGATTGGAAGAACTGATGGACTAATTGGTAAGCTGATTAATTTCATTTATGCATGCATGTTTTAAAATTGGCTGACTTATGCGTGTAATTTGGTACTTTTGCACCTATATATACACATGTATATTTTACAATAGGAAAAGTATGCACATTCAATGCATTGACATATGATTTCAATGCATTGCCTAGATATACACGTATGGTGCGGTGTAGACACGTATTTTATAAAATGCATGTATATTATATGCATAGATTATATACAAACTGGTGGTGTATATCTGCTCATTGCCACATACAATGTACATTCTGCCACACACATTTGTGTTGAAAATTATCCTCCCTATGGGGATAGGAAGAAGCTGAGGAAACTAACAGTTCAGACCCAGCTTCAGGTGATTTCACTCTAACTCTGAAGGATTGCTTATCATTGCAAGAGTTGCAGGTGGGTGAGAGGAAGAGGTAATGGTAGTATTTAGGAGTCCCTGATAGTACACAGCTGAGAGCTTTAATGAGAAAGATTTGAAATACTCATTTTGCTTACAGATATTGTACAAAACAGGGGCTTAGCGAGAACTTCTATACTGATAAGTTGACTTCCATTGACATATGGTGCTTCCAGAGACACAAGTTTAGGCAAGGCGATGAAGGGATTTCCAGCTGGGAGCCTTGTAGAAGTTAGCTGGCGCCAACCGGGGAAGAGAGCCAAAGTAAGCAGGGAGAAGGTGAGGACTGGGCCTGTAGTTACATGAAACACTTGTTGAACTCCAGACTGGCCTTCAGCACCATGGGGTATGACTGTCTTTGTGCCCTATAACTGTCATTGACATAAGCAGCTTTTGGGAGATAGCTGGATAACTTAATTCCTTCTTGAAACACCCCCGGAACGCCTCTGTTTTATCTGGCTAGATTTTAGCTGGACAATGACTTATCCAGCTAAAATCTAACTAGATAAGGAGATGAATATACCAAAGCTTGCCAGTTGGATGGATAACTTGTAAGTTATCCGTGTAAATGGCTTTGAATATGGACCTCATAGGGGGTAGATTTTGAAAGGGTTACGCGCGTAACCCTTTAAAACCTACCCTGCGCGCGCCGAGCTTATTTTGCATAGGCTCGGCGGCGAGCGCAAGCCCCGGGACATGTGTATGTCTCGGGGCTTTAAAAAAGGGACGGTCTGGGGGTGGGGCAGCGGTCCAGGGTCCACCCGCCCCCGGCGGTCCAGCTAGCGCGCACAAATGTACCTCGCACGCATAAGATTAAAAATCTGCTTCATTATCCTTTTTAAAGAACAAAATCTGCTTGATAATGTAAAATAAAAACAAAAATACAAATGTTTCTTTTTTTTCCATGTGGCAGTTTCTCCTCCTGCTCCTTTGCATTTCCGGGGAATTGGAATGTTGGCTGGGATCTGGTGCCCTGAGCCTTCATTCTCCCTCCCTTCCACCAACATACCTAGTCTGATCATTACAGCAATGGCCCTGG
Source organism: Rhinatrema bivittatum (assembly GCF_901001135.1). Taxonomy (NCBI): domain Eukaryota; kingdom Metazoa; phylum Chordata; class Amphibia; order Gymnophiona; family Rhinatrematidae; genus Rhinatrema; species Rhinatrema bivittatum. The sequence continues at coordinate 333,889,814 of NC_042620.1, forward strand.
ATCAGGGGCCAGGCACCAAAAGCATATTTGAGGTCCATATTGGAACAGTTTGATTAAAGTACGGGATTTAGTCAGACAAACTCTGAGATTAAAATATTCCATCGTTCTGACTTATCGAGGTAAGCTTTTAGTGGATGAAATTTACCAGGATAAATCAGAGACATTCTGGAGGCATTTTTGGGACAGGGATAATGCACCCCGATAATACTGATGTTTGGCGTTATCCAGGTAAGTCTGATCATGCCAGAGGGAAGTCTTAACGTTATCCAGATAACTTCATCCAGATATCTTGGATTTATCCAGCTATATTCAGCAGAACACATAACCATCTATGTTAAGCTAAATATGCAAGTAATTTTATCCACATAACTTTGTCACCGGCTTTCTGAACATGGACCTCATTTAAGTTCATGCAACATGGATTTTATAGATAAAACTAGATGCAGTGAATCTTTAGATCTGTTCAATACATAATTGATTTATTCAGGTCTCTAGGTACATGTAACACATGACCAGTAACCAAAGCATAATATTGCATGGTTTATTTGAATATTTTTAATTCAGATTAACATGACTTGTTCTCAGTATACAAAATACTGCATAGATAAAGCCATAGATGAAAACAGGGATGCAGTCACCACTAACAGTGCTGAAACATCAATTATAACCAAGCATCAAAATGACAACCACATGCATCAGATTCACTAGGATCTTGAGAATATGCTTAACAGGGAAACCATCACATAGCAGAGAGATGTAAGGATGCATCTCAAATCGTCAGTCATCACATTAGAGAAGTGAGAATGAAGTATTAAAATGAATTCTGAGTGCAGTTCTCCCTGGTTTCCTTTGGAATGGAATGGCGTTTTATAAACTAGAAGAGTCATGTCACTAACATAAAGGTAGGTGCAAAAGTAATGTCAGTCTATTCCTCAATGCTTTGGATTTATCACACTTCCAAACAGATCTGGAATTGTTCTCCTGTAAATGGGTGTTATTTCTATGCCACACTCAAACGTGCAATGCAACCATCGCCTAAGGGTGGGTCAAAATATTTTGACTTGGGTTTCAGTAACTTGCACTTGGTTTTGCTACATTATTAGAGCACCCCGTGACACAGCGTAATCTTGGAATGTTTAGACTGTCTCAGTATTTTGGATGTTGCATGTATTTACTCATCTCTGGGTCTGGTAGAAGCTGGAACCTCTGCTTGCTTTTGCAGAGCATAATAATGTGTGTGTGTGTGTGTCTCTGTGACGGGATGCCTAGTCGGTGAGTCACTTATTGGAAGCTGTCCATCACGACCTAAGAACGAAGGCTCGTGGAATGCAGAGAAGGCAGTGCTTTCCGAATCTGCACAGTGCTCCAGTGTCTGCCTTGCACACAGCTCGGATGGGCTTAAGGCAGCCCAGTCACCAGTCTAAATGCTGCACTCTTCCTTCATCTGGTCCACACGGTGCAGCGGAAAAACCTCACTGGCTACCAAAGGGGCATTAACGGAGTGGGAGAGGGCAGGCGGCTGGTGGAGGAATCACAAAGTATTCTCAGCAATCTGTGCTTCAGACACTCAGTCAGTCTGAATCCTGACATACAGTGGAGAGATGCCTGTGATACTGCTAAATCTGTACGTGCACATAGAAAGCATACTCTCAGTCCTCTAGGGTGTCCAAAGTCAAGTCCATCGAGCTGGACACCAAGGAATATGATAAGAGCATAAATATCACCAATAAACAGGCAATTTGAGAGCAAGGTGTATCCAATAGTTGCAGAACAAGCCTCGGGCCCCATATTTCTTCCAAGCAGTGGGACTGATAAACCCATAAGGTGAGAGTTACCTTGCACTATGGGTGGAGCCAGAGTTTTATAAATATAGATCAGCAGCATTAGTTGCCTGGGGACCTGAGATCAGTAAGCACTCACCTCTGGGGAGGGGTTACTTGTTTGGGAAAGCAGGTGAATCTTATAAGCCATACTAGCTTGACTGTGTTGTCATGATTTGGAGCTCTGGCCATATTATCACTGACCTGAAACCTGGGCTGTAAGAAAACATTGCTGCGATGTGGCATTTATTTTTTCCCAGTTCTCTCACTGGGCATGTTACTGCATGGGGAAGATATGCAGGCAGCTGTGAGAGCTCCTGCTCCCCTCCCTGTCCCGCTGAGAATCTGATAACTTCCACAACCCAACGTCAAGGGAACTCCTTGATACGTGGTCAATGTGCAGTGGCTTTTTTCTGGGATAGCCCTTTGTGTGACTACCCTATTACTCAGCCACCGTGGCTTATTCTTCAATCTTTTTATTCAAAAACTGCTTTTTATTTTTAAGATTTTTATTTTGTTTTTTCTGTGCTTTTTCTCCCCCCGGGGTTTCATCCGACCCACCACTCATGTAGGATCCGGACCTACGTGAGTGGCATTAAATGACTGATAACCTTCGCGCTCTCAGATAAGTACCAGCATAGAAGTGATAAATATCAGAGTGCCTAAGGTGGACCTGAAGATCCATATTGGCCAGGTCAGAGATGCCTATCTAAATGCATCCTGTGGTTTTGGAGGGGTTTGTGAGGTTTCAGAGGCTTATTGCTCTGGAGATGAGCAGAATCGGAGAAAAGGGACCCAAAACCAACATAAAAAGGGTGAAAAGTCTTGGACTAAAATGTCAGCAAAGCCTGAGTGGGAATTTTAAATATATTATGGTGTTATAGCAAGTAGGTTTTATGGTAAAAAGGGAATCTGAAACCCTGGAAAATGCTGTGAATCACGTCAAAATCCTTTCCTAATTATTTGGAAGAGAAAACATTTGATTCCCAATCAAATTTTCTCAGTGAAAGAGAACAAAACATAATTGTGTCACTGGAATCCTGAGGAAAGTGTCTGGGTCTATGCAAATGAGCTTGTGACACCATTTTGTGAGCCAGTGCTGGAGGGAAAATTATGTGAAGGGGCTGGTGGACTGAATCATATAAGTTTCTCACTGACAAAGGAATTCAGATTCCATCTCAGCCTCAAACTATGTCTCAAAATTCCCCAATGTTTGGGGTTTTTTTTGTTGTTTTTTTTACAACTTCATACAAAGATGGAGGTTGTCCATAGCTCAAAAGTATATTTAAACTGGTCCTAAATGCCTCTTAGAACTATTTTTTTTGCTGAGGTCAGCACAGAAGCACTAATCTTCTTGGATGTGCCAGTTGGTGATTTCAGTTAAGTCGGGGTTTGAATAAGTGAGAGAGCAGAAGGCACCTGGCCAGTCCTCTTCAGAGACTGCTCTGAAATCCCAGAAATACACAACGGGGGAGCACGGAGAGGAAGGCACACATCTCCAGTATGGTTGTTTGAAGCATGTGTGACTGTGTTAGTGCGATATTTGTTTTAAAATAAGGTAAATCCCAAGTAAGGTTCAGAGTAGGCAGTTTTAATCGTTAATATTAAAATTAGCCTGGCTGTATCAAAGCGAATTTTCATCAGCCATTGATAGTATTATAAGAGTTGACTGGATATTTGGCAAATGTAATGTGGATAACGTGAGTGATTTTCCAATCGCTATACCTACACATGGCTGTATATGCCAATGTTATGGCTTGCTTTTAAGAAATCACACTAAAATAGTCGTAAGATATCTAGACGAAACACCAAGGAATTGTGACTAGTAGACGTATCTGCAACTTCTTTCACAAAGTTGATACTCGGGGAAAAATGTGTTTCAATTAGTTTATAGGAAGGACCATCACACTACCCCGCGGATACTGAAACCCAGATTTGTAGGCTTTCAGTTTTTTTCTCACCGCTCAGGTTGCACTTATTTAACTGAAATTATTTCATTACAGAGGATTGTTATCCGTAAAAAACTCTGCGATACAAACTCCTTTCTCTTCCCCGACTGAAGAATTACATCGGCAGCCCCTGAGGCAGCGTATGCTGCCTCAGGGGCTGCCGATGTATCTTGTCGGCCTATGCCAGATGGGGGAAGTATCTCGTTTTTTGTTTTAATTTTTAAAAGTTCAAAAATATAAAAATATTTTTTACAAAATGAGAAGTGTTCAGTTTTTAGACCTATGATTAAAGTGCTCCCCGAGTGGTGAGAAAACTGAAAGCCTACAAATTCTGGTTTCAGTGTCCGCAAGGGGTAGTGTGGTGGTCCTTCATAAAAGCTAATCGGAATAAGATTTTCTCAGAGTATTATACTTTCTGAAAGAAATTGCAGATACGTCTACTAGTCGCAATTGCTTTTTAAGAAATATATCATAATAAGTGATCTTGGCTTTCTCTAACAAGGAAAGAGCTGCAGCTCCCCATACTATAGGAGAATACACAAACCTTCTAAAGACGTATTTTCTCTCAAATTGAAATGATCTAGGAGACCCAGAGTCTGACTGACGCACGAGAAGGTCTGGTTTACTGAAGTGGGGTGCTGCAGCGAGAGACAGACTGGATGTATGAACCCGTAAGCTTGCTTATAGCAAAGCTGATAGCAGAACCCACCGAGAAAGCTAGAAGGAAAGAAAGAGGTGACAAACAGCAGAGCTGCCGCTAAAGTGAGAGGAACCATTTTGTTATTTATCTTAGGCGTAAACAGTCTGACGCTGTGAGTCATCACGCTGCACCAGGTTGCGAATATAGGCAGAGGACACAAAAGTACAGATAATAGTACTTTAATACTTATAACATCCCCAATAATACTTGGTGGCATCTTCTCAGATTATGTATATAAATGTACTGGTTGTGACCACATACTGATGAGCACCTGAACCTTTACTCTGTGCACTGTGGTAATAGTGTGAGAGGTGAGTGAAAGAAAGTGTGAAAATAATCCTCACCATACACGAGCGAGCATCTGAATTTAATTCCTCTGTGCTAGCTAGAATAAGGATATTTAATTATCTTTTGTTTTCCCACAATCATCCAGTCAAGTTCCTGTTAGTGGCCACGAATAAACACTGAGGGAGCACTCCTAGTCCACCCCAGAAGATAAACGAGGTTAGTGTAGTGGAGGAACACTATTTTGTTATTTAAAGGGTATAGGTAGGTTTCTGACTGCTCCAGAGACAAAGTACCCAATTATAGCACAAGGATCACAGTCAGGGAGCAACGTCCGGCCCCTTTGGCACTCAAGCCACGCCCACAAGCAGCGTTGCAGAAATCCACGCCCCCCCCCATCAGCAGCAGAGGGTAAGAAGATTCATTCTAAATAAAGTCAGCTAAGTGTACATTTGCCGCAAAGTCTTGCTAGACTGAAACTTTTCCAGCACCACGAAGAAAAGAGAGCACAGAAACACTGCAGCAGCTGTCAGAAGTAATTGTGCCAGAGACATAAGTGAAGAACACGCAGTACAAAAGCCTCAAAATTCACAGGGACTGAAGAGCTCCCTGGAAAGAGACAAGAGAAAGAAAAAAAAAAAAAGTTAAATAGACATACAGAGTCAAGCAACACGGAAAAGAAACACTTGTCATCTACTAACCTGCAATTAGAGTGTCGATTTTGTCCTGCTGCACCCGCAAGACAGAATTGGGACACCAAGGTTCACTTCCTTCATAGTGGCATTAATTACTAAATTCTTGATACAGAAAGTATAGCAGTTACATATCTGATTGTTTTACGGTTCTCTTCATTTAAAATACTTAACTGTGAATGAAGAGAAACCAAGTTGTGTTAACTGTGGAAAACGTACGGCACCTTTATAAATATTTCCATTGCTTGTTTCCCCACTGTTTAAACTTGTGATAATAAATCTGAGTCATAGCTCAGAATGTGTATAATTTCTATCTGCTTTTTTCTCTTTGGGTTCTGCCTTCTCTCTCTTCCCCTGGGAGGCTCGCTGGGTGGGTTCCCGACCCCTGTTCCTAATATTGGGACCCCGGTAAGAAGGAGAATTCCTTTTGTATCCTTCCCCCCCCCCCTCTGGGCAAATACAATTCGTGACTCCTCCGATACCCCCCTGAAACCCCCATTGCCTGTTCCAGCGCTGCCTCTGCCACCGCGCCGGGAGGGTCACTACGCATACACCCCGGAGGGGCGGGGCTTAGATTTATATATACACCAAGTTTCGTTTCTGAATGTAAAATATTTTTCAATTCATTTGTTTGGGGAAATAGCACCTCCTATTTACAATCCTTGCCCCCCTCAGAAGCCTCCCCCACCCCCCAAGCCCCCATGAGGGGCAAAGAAGAACCTGGGGTCAGCAGGAACAATTTTGAAAATGGAGCCAGCAGGGGATGATCTTGCTACTTACTAGACCACTAGGATACCACATAAGCTGTGAGGTGGCCAGGAGGGCTTGTAAATAGGGGCTGGGGGGCCAAAGGGGGGGCTTTATTTATTTATTTTTTATCAGGTGCAAGAAGGGAGTTGGGAGAAGAGGCTCCCACTTGACCCCCAGGAATTTATAGCACACAGGTTTATTAAAAGATGGTGGCCTTAGTATGGTAGGGGGGGAGGGAGGGTTGCCATCAAGCGTTGCTGTGGCCAGGAATGCCCAAACTTTCCAGCCATGGCTAAGCCCCTACATGATCCCAAGAATTTTCGGATTTTTCAGATGACTCGATGTTTTTTTGTACTTGCAACAAACTGAACCAAAAAATGGGAGACATTTCTTGCATTTTTTTTTTAAAACTTTCAGAAGAAAATGCACATCCCTTCATACTCGTCATCCCCTGCATGGAGTATTGTTAGGGCTTCTTGGTATGTGAGTAGTCCATTCCGGGCTGCAAGGTCAGAAGGTCCTGGCAATGGCAAGGTCAAGATTAGAAGTGTCAGGCAAAGGCAACATCAGTATACCAGGAATCAGTAGGGAAATAGAGTCCTCAGGAACAGAGTAGTACCAGCAAATTCCTTGAATCTGTGTGCAGTGTAAGAACAGGTCTCTATTAGGCCTCTGCCCTTATCCAGGCCCATTGCCTGGGTGCATGCACTGATAATACCCAGCTTACTACTGCAGGCTCCTCTAGTCATATACGTCCTTGTTTAAAGAGACCTCTCCAGTCACGTCCTGGTGCCCGATAAATAACACCGCCTTCTGTTCAAAGTGTCTCTGTCTGCTCTTCACGTTTCCACTGCTTGGATAAACACATCAGATATACATCTACATTAGAGGTAGCATGAGCTGTTACCTGCCTCCCTCAGAGTTATCCTGCCTTGTTTATGACATAGTAATGAAATCTGGTAAGGAAGCTTTCTTTGTATCAGTGTGTTCATTCAAAGTCTGAATCAAACAGTGACATGTTATGTTGCACTGTCAAGTATTGTTTAAGTCGTACAATTAATGGCTTCTGTTGGATTTGTAAAAGATTGGAGTTTTTTTTTTCTGGCTTTCCTTTATGATTGTGTTCATATGTTATGTTTCCAGTTATCAGCCAAATAGAGTTTTATGCTCCTCACAGCAAGCGCCGTTCACCATTTCTGTAGCCAGATTAACTGAAATCAGGCGAAGAGCTTTCTCCTGTACTGGCCTGGCACTTTGGAATGCCTTGCTATTAAATTTCTGGTTGTTGAATGATTAAACTGCATTCCACAAACAATGCAAGTGTTGGTTTCAAAGCAAGCATTTCTATAGATTTAAAATACGTTATTTGTTTATCATGATTAGTGTTTATGTTTGATTGTACATCACTTTGTAGCTCTATGGGAAGAGGTGATTCATAAATCTAATAGATAAATATGTTATTATTACAAGTTTTATAAAGGTGCAATTTTCATTATGTTGGGTAGTTTGTAGGTCCACATGTACTTTTCAGTTTGGTTCATTCATTCATTCTTTTGGCTCGGTGATTTGTTTCCTTCAGTTTGGATCTCGTAATTTCATTTGTTTATCCAGTGGAAACACTGAGAGAAGATCATCTTGCTGGTGGCTGAAGAGGATTGGTAAGTATTGCTCTGGGAAATTTTATAACTTAAAACATTTTAGGGAGATATAAACTATTGGGGTATATTCTTTAGTGTGTGTGTGTGTTTGTTATAAAAAGCAAGCCAAAAGTTAGGTACTAGCTTAGAGTTTGTGTGTGTTTGTCTTTCCTTCCCTTCCACCCCTCTCCCACCCACCCTTAGCTCATCCTTTGATTTATAGGCAAGAGACACTTTCACATTAAAAATCAATCAGCCTGTTATCTAAAACACAGCACTGCCCCAGCCCTTATCAACAGTTTAATTATTCCATTGCAGGTAACTACCAGATTAATACAATATACCAATAAATGTAAAGAATGCTTATAGACACATTCCTACTCCCTTAGCAATCTAAATTTAACTAACAAATCAACAAAATTAAGATGAAGGCAGCAATCCAGCAGCAAGAGGGGGGCCTTCAAGTCTTCTGCATTGAGTGTCACATGTATGATTTTTTTACCCACCAGTGAGAGATTGTATATGTGCACCCGGTGCAAAGAGCGCCTGGCTCTCAGAGAACGAGTCCTATCTTTGGAGGATAGAGTGGCAGACCTGGAGGAGCTCAGGCAGACAGAGAGGTATATAGATGAGACCTTCAGGGATAAAGAAGCCAAGTCTCAATTCTAGTTTGGTAGCCCTGTTGCTACCTTGGAGGAGTAAGGTCTCCTGGTAGATGAGCATCACAGTACTCACCTTGAGTATTGTGTTCAGTTCTGGAGACCGTATCTTCAAAGAGACAGAGACAAGATTGAAGCGGTACAGAGAAGGGCGACCAGAAAGGTGGAGGGTCTTCATCGGATGTCATACGAGGAGAGATTGAAGAATCTAAATATGTACACCCTGGAGGAAAGGAGGAGCAGGGGTGATATGATTCAGACTTTCAGGTACTTGAAAAACTTTAACGATCCAAAGACAACGACAAACCTTTTCCGTCAGAAAAAAATCAGCAGAACCAGAGATCACGAGCTGAGGCTCCAAGGAGGAAGACTAAGAACCAATGTCAGGAAGTATTTCTTCACAGAGAGAGTTGTGGATGCCTGGAATGCCCTTCCGGAGGAAGTGGTGAAGTCCAAAACTGTGAAGCACTTCAAAGGGGCGTGGGATAAACACTGTGGATCCATCAGGTCTAGAGGACACGTATAAAGAGCAGGCAGCAAAACACTGCACGGAGCGGCAGTAGCCACAGAGGCATTCACGGAGCGGGATGCCAGTGGCCAGTGGTTGGTGTTCCACCTTCACGGAGCGGAAGGATGGAGGGCTGCCATCTCCCAATTAAAAAAAAAAAAAACAAACACAAAAAACAAAACAAACAGGGATGCGTTTATGGGCTATAGGTATTACCAATTATTAGGCTTATTCAATTACCAATTATTAGGCTTTTCAATATTTGATGATAGTTAATGTGACTTTCAAGGCATACTTCACTTTCAATGCATATCCAGCATAGCTCCCTGCTTCAACGGCAGGAGAGAAGAAAAACTAATACTTCACACATATCCAGCATTGCTCTCTGCTTCAACGGCAGAGAGCTATGCTGCCGCTTACCCAACTAATCAAACTTAATATTTCACTTGGAAGCAGCTCCATCACTGCTCTCTACATTAATAGTGGGGATGAAAGGGAAATAGAACCTAAGGTTACTAAGAGCCAAGAAAAACAGATAAGTATGAAGAAAAAATAGTGGGGGTGAAAAGGAAATAGAACCTAAGGTTACTAAGAGCCAAGAGAAACAGATAAGTATGAGAAAAAAAGAAGTGTGAAGCTTGCTGGGCAGACTGGATGGACCGATTGGTCTTCTTCTGCCGTCATTTCTATGTCATTTCTATGTTTCTGTATCATCCTAGTGCAGCAGGAAGTGATCTTGTAGCAAGGATCTACTCTCCAGGTGTTGCATTGTCCTCTCGCACCGAGGATGTGACTCCCAGAAGTGAAGAGTTAGGACAGCCATTATATTTGTGTTGCGCAGGAGGTGGACCCTTGGGCTGAGGTAGGCTTGATGCTACCCACAGGGCAAGCCCTACGGGTCCCCACCATCGGCAGGCAGAGCTGGCTGATTGACGGAGGCCAGCTGGAGCTTCACCAATACCAGCCCTCATTCCCCACAGGTTGAGCCCTTGGGTATCGAGGCCGGCTGGACTTAGGTGGGCCTCCATTCTCAGGGATGACGAGGAAGTCAGCCAGGGGCCAGCAGTGGTAGTAGGAGTAGGTGGTCTGATCTGATGGACGAGGCGAAGTCCCAGAGACCCGAGCGCCAATAAGAACAGGAGGCAGACAGAGGGCGCCCAAGTAAGAACAGGCCAAAACCTGAGAGGCCAAGTCCAGAGTGAGTTCAACAGGAGCATCGAAGAAGAGGCTGAAGTCAGGGCAGGTGGCAGGCAAGGAAGAGTGGCAAGACAAGCGCATATCAAACCCAGAAGATGGCTGGAGGATGGTCAGCAAGCCAAAGGTCGAACCAGGAGACAGGCAGGAGCATAGTCAGACGTAGAAGAGGTCAAAGCAGGTATCAATCAGAAGTGTGGTCAAACGAAACAGAGGTCAAAGTGTTATTGTTTGTAGGGTTTGGGTGGACCCTTGGACACTGTGGCAGCTGACCACGCCCATGGGGGAAGTCCCGTGAGGGGCCATAGGTCAGGCTCAGCTCCGGACACACAAACACAGATTATATCTTTTTTTAGACAGTTTATGAAGCCACCAGAGGGCAAATGAGGGTAAGAGGGCCCGGCCACAGGCCTGCCGCGGCCGGCACACGCAACAATTTGGTGATTTGATTATTAGGAATGTAGATAGCTGGGTGGCTGGTGGGCATGAGGATCACCTGGTAATATGCCTGCCTGGTGCAAAGGTGGTGGACCTCGTGCGACACCTAGATAGAATTTTAGACAGTGCTGGGGAGGAGCCGGCTGTCGTGATACATGTGGGCACCAACAACATAGAAAAATGTAGGAAGGAGGTTCTGGAAGCCAAATTTAGGATTTTAGGTAGCTGAAATCCAGAACCTCCAGGATAGCATTCTCTGAAATGTTCTCTGTTCCACGCACAGGTCCCCAGAGGGAGGCAGAGCTCTGGAGTCTCAATGCATGCATGAGACAAAGTTGCAAGAAAGAAGAATTCAGTTTTCTAAAGAACTGGGCAACCTTTTGAGGAAGGGAGAGTCTTTTCTGAAGGGACAGGCTCCACCTTAACCAGGGTGGAACCAGATTGCTGGCACTAACCTTTAAAAAGGAGATAGAGCAGCTTTTAAACTAAAACAAAGGGAAAAGTTGACAGTCGCTCAGCAGCACATAGTTCAGAGGGAGGTATCTTTGAAGGATACTGATGAAGAAGAGTTAGGGCATCCCAACAGAGAGGTTCCAATAATAAGAAAAATAGTCCAAGAGCCTATAAGTAAAGAATCATCTAAACTAAAAAAAATCCAATTTTTCTCTGCCAACTGAAAAGCAGGTTGTTAATACAAACAAAAAATACACTTTGAAATGTTTGTATGCTAATGCCAGAAGTCTAAGAAGTAAGATGGGAGAATTAGAATTTATAGCACTGAATATTGACATAGACTTAATTGGCATCTCAGAGACATGGTGGAAAGAAGATAATTAATGGAATAGTGCCATAATGGGGTACAAATTATATCACAATGACAGAGAGAAGCATTTTGGTGTGGAGTGGCGTTTTATTTGCAGCATGGCATAAGAGTCCAACAGGATAAAGATCCTCTAAGAGACTAAATGCACAACCTTATCTTTATGGGTAGAAATCCCTTCAATGTTGAGGAAGAGTATAGTGATAGGGGTATACTACCGTCCACCTGGCCAAAATGGTGAGACTGATAGTGAAATGCTAAGAGAAATTAAGGAAGCTAACTAAACTGGCAAAGCAGTAATAATGGGAGATTTCAATTACCAATCAAAAATGAGTGGGAACGCATAAATAAATTTTAAATAGCTTCTAGGCTATTTAAAATTTAAAAAAAATTTATGCATTCCCACTCATTTTTGATTGATATATTCTAGCTTGGGTAACTTTTCCGACTCCAATGGTGTTGTAGATTTGTTACCCCAATACTGACTGGATAAATGTAACATTGGGACATGTTAGAGAGACAAAGTTCTTGGTTGGAATAAATGACAGTTGTAGGAACAATTGGTTCAGGAACTGACAAAAGAGGGAGCTATTTTAGATCTAATTCTTAGTGGAGCACAGGACAGAGGTAATGGTGACAGAGGTAATAGTGGTGGGGTTGCAATAGAGATCATAACAAGATCAAATTTGAATTAATGACTGGAAGGGGGATAATAATTAACACCATGGCTCTAGTACATTGGCTACCAATTAAGTTTAGAATCCTTCATAAACTATTAACAGTCACTCACAAAGCCATACACAACATTACTCCTCTGGATCTTACAATACCTTTGCAACTCCACACCTCGGTCCGTCCAATTAGACTGGCCCAGAGAGGCACTCTTCAAGCACCCTCCATCAAGACCTCCCTCAGTAAGAGAGCTATATCCGCCTCGGGCCCCAAGCAATGGAACCTGCTCCCTCCTGAACTGAGGCTGGAACGATGTCCAATCACCTTTAAGAAGAGACTTAAGACTTTGTTATTCGAACAAGCCTTCCCATAAACTCACTTCAGCCTTGGTTCTTATCCGCATCATGAGTACACTATCCAACTTGAGGCCTTCATAGTCCTCCCCTATTTAATTTCCCTGCTTTTCACCCAAGTTATACAGACCCAACTCTCTATACTTGCTTCACCCATTTTATGTTTATCCAGGTTATTTCTACCCTGTTCATTGTTTTAATCCAGGTTACTTCTACCCTATTCATTGTAAAACAAGACTTTGTCTCTGTTATTTTTTGCTGGTTGTAATGAAAACCGAAGTGATAATTAATCTTGTTAATTGAACCTCGGTATATAAAAAGTTATAAATAAAAATAAATAAATAGTACTAAAATTTCAAATTGAGAAAATGAGAAAAATCATTAGAAAAAAATTGGAAGGTACAGCTACAAAGGTTCAGAGTGTACAATAGGAATGGAGATTGTTAAAAAAAATACCATCTTAGAAGCACAGTTCAGATGTATTCCATGCATTAAGAAAGGTGAAAGGAAGGCCAAACAACTGCCGGTATGGTTAAAAGGGGAGGTGACAGAGGCTATTTTAGCCAAAAGATCTTCCTTCAAAAATTGGAAGAAGGATCCATCTGAAGAAAACAGGAAAAAGCATAAGCATTGGCAAGTTAAATGTAAGACATTGATAAGACAGACTAAGAGAGAATTTGAAAAGAAGAGAACCAGAGAGGCAAAAATTCATAATAAAAACTTTAAAAAATATATCCGAAGCAGGAAATCTGCAAGGAGGTGGGTTGGACCATTAGATAAACGAGGGGTTAAAGGGGCACTTGGGAAGATAAGACCATTGTGGAAAGAGTAAATTAATTCTTTGCTTCATTGTTTACTGATGAGGATGTTGGGGAAGTTACCCATTCCAGATACAGTTTTTAAGGGTGATGATTCAGATGAACTGAACTAAATCATGGTGAACCTGGAAGATATGGTAGGCCAGATTGACAAACTGAAGATTAGCAAGCCACCTGAAGCAGATGATATATACCCCAGAGTTCTGCAAGAACTCAAAAATGAAATTTCAGACCTATTACAAGTAATTTGTAACAAATAATTAAAATCATCCATTGTACCTGAAGACTGGAAGCTGACCAATGTAACCTATTTAAAAAAGTGGCTCCAGAGTGATTGGGGAAACTATAGACCAGTGAGACTGACTTCAGTGCTGGGAAAAATCAAAGAAACTATTATAAAGAATAAAATCATAGAACATATAGAAAAGCATGGTTTAATGGGACACAGCCAGTATGGATTTGCCCAAGGAAAGCCTTGCATTACAAATCTGCTAGATTTTTTTTTTTTAAGGGGTTAATAAACATGTGGATAAAGGTGAACCGGTAGATGTAGTGTATTTGGATTTTCAGAAGGTGTTTGACACCCCCTGCACGCGCCGAGCCTATGCAAGATAGGCTCGGCGGTGCGCGCAGGCCTCGGGACGCGTGTAAGTCCTGGGGCTTTCCTGGGGGGGGCGTGTCGGGGCATGTCGCAGCCGGTGCATCATGGGGGTGGTCTGGGGGCGGGGCCATGGGCGTGGTTCCGGCCCAGGGGCATTCCGGGGGCGTGGCCGCGGCCTCCGGATCAGCCCTAGACCGGAACATGGCGCGCCGGCAGCTGGCCGGAATTAGTTAGGCTGGGGGTGGGTTGAGATAGGGGAAGGTGGGGGGGGGGGGAGGACAGTTCCCTCCGAGGCCGCTCCAATTTCAGAGCGGCCTCGGAGGGAATGGAGGATTGCTGTGCTGACCTTGTATTTTATAACATGCGCGCATGTTATAAAATCAGGAGTAGATTTGTTCGCGCCGGGTTGCGCGAACAAATCTACTTCCGCATGCACCTTTTAAAATCTACCCCTAAACACGCAATTAATTTCTGGATTTCATTGCCAGAGAATGTAATTAAGGCAGTTAGTGTAGCTGGGTTTAAAAAACGTTTGGATAAATTCCTGAACGAGAAGTCCATAAACTGCTTTTAATCAATAAGGAATAGCCACTGCTTGTTACCTGCATTAGTACCTTGGGATCTATTTAATGTTTGGGTTCTTGCCTGGTACTTGTGACCTGGTTTGGCCACTGTTGGAAACAGGATGCTGGGCTTGATGGACCCTTGGTCTGACCCAATATGGCAATTTCTTCTGGTCTTATGTATAGTGGAATCAACACTCCAGAACACTGACTGAGGAGTATGGCAGCAGCCACCACACCCCAAGGCATAAAGTTAATGACAAGGCAGCAAAAATAGTGGCATCAACACTCCAAGGAATGCAGTGAGGGGTCAGGCATTAAAAGAGGTGGCATCAACATTCTCAGGCAAAGAGTATAGAGGTAGGCAGCAGGAAGAGAGGCATCAACACCCCAAGATATAAGGCAGGAAGAATCCTGCTATCAGAACCCCGAAGCACCAAAAGAGGGGGAAGGGCACATTGGCATTAACGTGTCGTGGCACCAAGAGGGGGCAAAAGCACAAAAAGTAGTATGGAGATCTCAAGACTACAAAATAGGAGCAAAACAGCACGTGAACACTCCAAGGGACCAAAAGAGGGGAAAAGGGCAAGAACGATAACGTCATTAGGACCTCAAAGCACTGTGAAAGGGGTAAAGTGGTTCCAACAGAATGTCATATACTACTGTCTGCTGTCTGACTATCGGGTGAATTTTAAAAGCCCGACGTGCGCCAACGCCAGGAGAGACGCGCATGTTGTTACGGACGGCGTGTAAGATCATGAAACCAAAATCGAGGCTGTTCAGCGGGGTTGTAAGGGTCACAGCTAATAGGGTAAAAGGGTGAATTGGGGACCGAACCGGGGAAACGGGTAATTGCGTCAGCATGCGTATCTGCGAAAATCCCCCCCACTTACGGGATCACGGCGGCATTTACACACACGCGCGCCCGTCAGTGTAAGATTGTGCGCACATGTACGCACGCATATACGCGCATATGTTATAAAATCCCCGCGTCCACGTGTGAGAGCCAGCAAACGCAGGTCTTAAAATCCACCTGTACAGGTAGACTTGTACTAGTAACTAAGCAACACGGTTTATGTCTCACACACACACACACGGAGAAAGAAAGCAATGGCTGCTGCACCTGGCTGTCACTCAGTCACTGCTGTACGCCACTGTTCACCATGAAGACAGATCTTTCTCTTCTATGTACTGCAGATAAGCACACTGTATCTGTCTGCAGCACTCTTACCACTGTTGAGATCGTTAACCCTATAATAGTCAACAGAGAGATTCCAGTCTTGCAAGGTCCTCCTGTAATGTATCACTGTCCGCTTGTGATTTAACTACTCTGAATAATTTTGTATCATCCGCAAATTTGATCACCTCACTCGTCGTATTCCTTTCCAGATCATTTATAAATATATTGAAAAGCACCAGTCCAAGTACAGATCCCTGAGGCACTCCACTGTTTACCCTTTTCCACTGAGAAAATTGACCATTTAATCCTACTCTCTGTTTCCTGTCTTTTAGCCAGTTTGTAATCCACAAAAGGACATCGCCTCCTATCCCATGACTTTTTATTTTTCTTAGAAGCCTCTCATGAGGGACTTTGTCAAACGCCTTCTGAAAATCCAAATACACTACATCTACTGGTTCACCTTTATCCACATGTTTATTAACTCCTTCAAAAAAATGAAGCAGATTTGTGAGGCAAGACTTGCCTTGGGTAAATCCATTTATTTTTATTTATTTATTTAACAGTTTTTATATACCGAGGAACGTTCGGAACATCTCCTTGGTTAACAGGAAACAACAGGTAGCAACAGGCTTTACAAAGAACTGATGAGGTATGGAGAGGGAGGGAAGGGGGAGGAACTCGGAGGGGGGGGAGGGGAGGGTAAGGATGCTGACGCTTAAATTTAGGTATCAAACTGTTTACAAAAATCCATGTTGACTGTGTTCCATTAAACCATGTCTTTCTATACGCTCTACGATTCTGATCTTGAGAATAGTTTCCACTCCTTAATGCCCTCATTTGTATGGAATTTCCATGCAAGGGCACTAAGCGGTACGGCACATCTTGTGAGTGGTAAAACTCCTTGCTGCATCACCAGTAAGGTTAATGCGCACAAAATATGCGTTTGAATGAGGGGCAAGCTGTGAGTTTGGCTGAGCGCACCTTTCTGCAGCAGCCCTGATGTGTGAACTAGTTTCAGTCTCACTTTCGGTAAATGGATTCCAGTGGGCTCAGACTATATGGATTTTAGCAATTTGCTTGACATTTCCCATAATAATCCATCAGAGTTTTACCACAGAAATCTCAGCATAATTTGAGGACACCTGAAGCATATCCAAGCAATTCCATTGATCTGCAGATTTTGTCAGCAATTAGCCCGTTTGTTTAAAATGAATTCTGAACAGATTGGCTGAACCTGTTGATTTTATGGGGGGTTTTGTCACATTGGTTTGCAAACCTCTTCTAGAGAAGACAAAGTTTGTCTAACCTTAGTCAAAATCATAGAAAAGTGCTAGCTTAGCAGAAACACACAGCACTCTCCAGCGCAACATTCAAGCCGACGCACTTGTCTCAAGACCTCGAGCTCACTGCTCTGAGCATTAGAATCTTCACCGGTGCCAGGAGGTGCGATGTTATGGTAAATTAGCTCCAGTACATGCGAGGGGCACCCCTGCTGCCCCCATGACAAGAGCATCGTCTTGCATCCTGAAGCGCGGTCAGCTATGTCGTCATGCCTCTGTTATGTTTTTTGTAAGAATGTGCACCCTGGGCTGAGATGAGAGGTGTCTCCGCCCACAGGGAGGAGGAGGCCCTGTGAGCCTCACTGTCAGCAGGCGCAGTCTCAGTGGCGTGGGAAACAGCTAGAAGTAGAGACTTTATTATGAAGGAAGGAAAAAGTAATGTCCACAGAGCTGGAGATGTAATAGCACAGTCCAGAGCAATGGGGAAATGCCCAGAGCAAGGCCACAGGTGAGAAGATCCGGTAGTGACCCATGGAAAGGGGTACGCCGGGGATCCCCTCTGTCGAGTGTAGGCACCTCAGGAATACAGATCCGGTAGTGGCCCGTGGAGCGGGGTACGCCGAGGATGGCTGCACAGCAGATGTTGAAGAACTGTTAGAGACGCCGGAACCCAGAAGTGGCTCCCGTAGTTGGTTGTGTGTCAATACTCTGCAGCGCAGGAAATGCTGAATAGCTTCTACTGTAGGAAAGCGGTAGTGGCCCGAGGCTCGGGGTACACCGCAGGAAATCCTCAATACAGTTCGTACAGTAGAAGTCAGTAGACGTACTCACAAGAGATGGTTCCAGAGAGAGAGAGAGACCTGAGAAGCAGTCAGGCAGGTAGGCCCTCCGAGGAGCGGATAGAGGAACGCAGGGGAGCCCCCATGGAGCGGCTACTCAGAGCGTTGGATGCCAAGACCAAAGTCAGGAACAGGAAGTCCTTGAATGAGGCGGATTCAGCAGGACGGAAATCCTTGCTAACTCGTAGAAGGCAAGGGCCGGTCGGGTCAAATACAATAGCGGGTTGACTTCATCGGGAGGGGACGCCCCCGAGGTTCCCGCCATGACGTGTACAAAGGAGGCCCTTGCATTCTCGTGCGCGCCTAAGTAATTCCGGATCCAAGATGGCGGTCGGCAGCGCCCACGCTGTCCCGGGGACGCCAGGGAGGTCG